>NC_136519.1:44800689-44845689 GCF_053919585.1 Euprymna scolopes | reverse complement strand
ACAATATTCAGATTATGGTTTGACACTTTGATATCCTGCTTATAAATACACTGCCATTATAATTGTCGATGAATTTATAGCTTTTAAAGCAAAAAGCACGGGCGTTTCTCCTAAACGATGAAAGGTATACGATACATTTATATTTACAAATTCTGATAAATATCATATTGTAAATAATATCAAAAGAAATGCCATATATCCTTCCAGATGAACACCCGGGATATTCTCCGTTGCTCTTTCAAAACATATTATATATTCATTGTATTACCGTAAGGGGATGTAGAAATGTACATATTATTATCAGCAGGTGCGTTTAATCCAATTGAAGATGTGAACCTTTAGTCTTCTTTAAGATACGCATCGAGGAGAACGATAACCTTGATGTAAAAATACCTAATGTGAACTGTTTGCTTTTTCCTTTGGAAGTTTGTACACCGACTGAGATTAGCAGTTGTACCAAAATAATGGTTGGTTCTGCACAAAGCATTCACCGCTATGAAAATCATCTGTGTGCATTTCCGAACATTAACTTTGTAACGTTGCACATTTTATACACGCGGGATACACGTTGTGTGCAGAGTACGTCGCAAAGAACATAGAACAAGTAGTAACTCGATACTTTTTTAATACTAACAACGTCGTTTATTTCTTAATTCTCCTGCCACGCGTGAATGGTAGTAATGATCGTGACGCCACCCATGTCTCTAACGTGGTCGGCCTTTTTATATTATTTTCCCTGTCGGTTATGTCATTTCGCATACATTTACATACCAGCGTCCGTCCTTTTTACAGTTTCTGTGGCGGACATCATACGCCAGAACCGGGGGGTATTATCAACCTTAGGTATGTAGTTAGTGTGAACTATCTTCGAAACCTAGTAGAGTCTTATGAAGCAATGAACAAGAACGACAAATATATAGAAAACATGTTGCATACCTGTTTTAAAGTTACATATTATAGAAGGATCCGCAACAATTCGGCATTCTTGTTCTATCATAGTAAAAGATTAAATTTAGGTCAATTTGCATAGCTGGATTTAGGCCGTTATGCGGTCGATTTTTTTTTCCAGCAGAAAACACATTATATAAAAAACAAGTAACTTTTTTTCGCGCATTAAATAGTATTATATATAAAGCAAGCTAAATTCAAAGTAATTCATGGGGATAGAAACCTTGCATTTCGTTATATTATCATAGAGATAACAAGATTAAAATTAATTTTCTCTCTTGCGGTTCTTTATTTGACAAAATAACTTTTGTTAATACACTTTAAGTAAAGTTTCTGTTTTTGTTCATTTTGTGTACACCAATTAGAGATAATGTCAGCCTCTATTAGAATAATTAAGGAGTAATATCCTAGGTTGTCTGTGACTTAATGAAAAACTAACAATCACAGGCTGCCGTGTTATATCCTAAACGACACATACTGGGGCGGTTTTTACAAATTCCTTCCCTCTTAAGCTTGTTTAGCTTTCAAATACACAACGTTCCGTCAGCTCCCTCGGTCTTTGTTAAGATCTGACACGTGTGAGGATTTCGACAACCAATGCAGCACAGAAAAGCCCGGGCTTTCTGCTTTTTTTCCTATACCCAGACAAACCAGGTATCAGAAACCGTTGACACGACAACTCATACAAAAATGTTCCGTAACACCCATCAGCTTTTGCAATTAAACATTGAATGAAAGTTTGTATAACATTTTTCATTAGCGTTAGTGTTCATTTTTTCTTGTGGATGTCATAACATTTTGTTATTATGCATTGTTGGGAAATTCCACATATCTGCATATAATTGAAACCACTATGAAAATGGATAAACATCAACTTAGTTACAACTGTTTTACTAAAATGTATGTGCTACTTTAAAAGATTTTATTGTTAACTTTTGGAAATGTGCCCAAAAGTGTTAATCTCTTGAATCATGATTTTAAAACCTTCCTAGAATCTTTAAAATCCGTATCCCATTTACGAATTTAGTAAATATTCGATTAATAAATAATACTTATACGTTATATGAAATCATCACTTATCATTTTAATAAATATATACGTAAAATCTAAAAATAAAAAATCCCATACTACCGCCGTTTTGGTAATCATGGTGATAGAAACTTAATAAGGATGTTAAGAGAAAAAAGGACGCTTACAGTGACATCTTGCACGACAGCCTTTACGTTAGAAGTGGAAAATATACGTGCCTTGTAGACATACATAAACTATATGCTTTCTATTAAAGTGATGGTCCAAATTATATATTTTGCGATAAGAAGCAGTAACAATAACAGAGCTTGACCATTACTCCTGAACTTAAATGGAACACGTACATCAAATCTGTTGCCAAGGCCGCTGGAAAAATGGTGCGATCTTTCTATCGATCCGGTAGATATCTCACTGCTGATGCAATTCTCTATCTATGTAAGAGCCAGGTACGTCCAAGGATGGAATACTGTTGCCACATCTGGGCAGGAGCTGCTAGAAAGGACTTGTCCTGCCTGGATAGAGTTCAAAATAGACTTCGTAGCCTCGTAGGAGATGTCCTTTTCTCTTCCCTGCAACCTCTATCTCACAGAAGAGATGTTGCGAGTTTGATATATCGTTATTTTCATGGAAAGTGTTCGATTGAGCTTCAGTCTATGGTCCCCCTTCGCCTAACTTTCACAAGAAACACTCGTCTAGCTGTAAACACTATCAACAATTCCCCCAACTCTTTATCTGTGCCTAAACCTAAACGTAGATTCCATGAACAAAGCTCCTTTCTAAGAACTGCACGCCTATGGAATTTTCTTCCGTTTTCCTGCTTTCCGGCTGACTACAATATGGTTGTGTTCAAGTCTAGCGTAAATAAGTTCTTGATGAGCCGTTCCATATAAGTTATCAAATTTACAAAATTTACATTACTGATGATTATTATATTGTCCAATTTCTACTGGACACTCTTTAACCCTTATCCTTGAGTGGCCTCTTGTTCTTGATAATGTGGTAATGCCTATGTAAAAAACATCTCTTCGTAGCAGATTAAAAATTAAATTGGCCTCGATAAACACATCCATATTTGATATCCACATACTTATCTACTCAACTTGACATATACATATAAACTACTACACTGTAGAATATATATATATATATATATATGTATATATATATATATATATATATATATATATATATATCAGAAATATCAGAAATGGTAAATAGTGAAAACTTGAAGAAGGTGCTCAATACTATTTCAGAGCAAATATATATATATATATTTATTTATTTTATTACCGTTTTATCTGTTTAGTTACACATGTTTCCGATACCGAATCGTATCAACGATCCAGCAACTTCGTCAGACTTGGACAGAAGTAGTTATTATGATTTGAAAGACGGTATCAATATATATATATATATATATACATATATATATATATATAAGTATATATATATATAATATATATATATATATATATATATATATATATATGCGGAGATCATGACTTTAAAATTATGAGATCATTCTAGCCATCTAGATATTTATAAAATGTTAATTTCAATTTTATTATACTCGCTTAACATTGGCCGTGTGGTTTTTTCTTTGCTAATGGTGTTAGAGATGGCTTGGTGACTAAAATCTTACCTTCCTACACTGATGATTCCCGAAAAAGTTAAACACTACTGTCTGTAAGTATTAAAATTATATGTTTTAAACTCTTGCTAAGTGTTATATTTACTATATATATGTACTAGCATGGATGTCCGGCGTTGCCTGGGTGTTTGGGCATGTGTGTTGAGCAAAAGTTTTTTAAAAGGTGGTAGTAGGAAGGCAGGCTTGAACCCGTACCGTGAAGGAGGAAAAAAACGAGAACGACCACCGCCAAACTGGAAGTGACGTAAGTTTAAATGAGGGCTAGACAATCGAACAGAGGGGATGACTTTCTAAAATATCATTTAAAAAAGCGACGCCTCCCTGTAGAAAAGTGCCCAGTTGAGGATGAATAAGTTTTCGGTATTTTTCGTATAAAGGGACGAGCTTCAAAAAGATACTAATCTTGTGAAAATCCGTCGTTTCTGTCGAAAGTTTGGCATTTATATATTGGTAGCTCAAAATTTCGACCCAAACCGATTAAAATCCTTGCCCTATCTCTGAATACCCTTTATGTAAACTTTCAAATGTTTAGACCAGAAATTGTCTGAGTAATTTCGTAGAGGCCACAGATGTCATTTTTAAAAAAAACTTTGACCCCTATTATGACCCCTTAACATTTATCTTTTCTTATTAAAATCTAATAATTAAATTAGATCCATGCCCAAAATTTCAAGTGTTTATACACAGAATTGGCGGACGAGTTTGGTAAAGTTCTCAAAGGTCAGATTGTTGAACTTTGACCCATTAACAACAATATTTCTGGCCGAAAACTTATTACAAGGATTTTCCCAAATCACAGTACCCTGTATATCAAATTTCGAGACTGTAGACTGAAAATTGACAAAGTTATTGTGTTGGGAAATGTACACAGACCGACAGACACATACAGTCAGACAGACCGACACTTTCACTTTCATATATATATATATATATATATATATATATATATATATATGTGTGTGTGTGTGTGTGTGTATATGTATGTTTATATATACATATATATATATATATATATATATATATACACTTGTGCCCGATATTATTCATACCCCCCCCTTGAAAATTGAGTTTATTAGGTGTAACTTTGTAAGAATTTATTGTTTACGTCCATATTGATACATATTCTTAATAAACCTCTTCTGATCATTTTTGTCATTTTAAAATCTCGGGATACTTGTAATAAAAGAAATATACAGCTATTTATAAAATCTGCAATGTTCAAAAATAATCATACCCTCTTATTTTTTCAGTATTAATCGAGTTTCTGACTGTTTGTTTCCTGTTTGATTCTTATTTTGAATGCTTTTATACAACCTTTGATTAATTTCTTTCGTTTTTTGCATTTTTCAGAAATTAAAATGATATCAACTGAAACCCAATAAAAGAATAAAAATTATTAGAATGGTGAAGAAAAAAGAGCTTAGTAATGATCTTAGGACTAAAATTGTGAATTCACATAAGGATGGTTTAGGTTACAAGTCAATTTCCAAGAAATTTGAGGTCCCTACAGCAACAGTACAGAGCATCATCAAAAAATTCCAGAGCCACCACACAACAAACAACTTGATTGGTAGAGGAAGGAAAAGGAAACTGTCTGCTAGAGCCACCAGGAATATTGTAAGAAGTGTTAATGCAAATCCAACCACCACTACTAAGGACATTTTAGAAAATCTGGAGTCTTCTGGCATAAAAATATCAAGGCAAACATTGCAAAGGACTCTGCATGAAAATGGTCTGAAAGGAAGAAGACCAAGAAGGACTCCATTGCACACCGGAAAACACCTTGCAGCACGTCTAAAGTTTGCTAGGACCCATGTGAATTCTCCAGAGTCCGTTTTCTCAAGTATTTTGTGGACTGACGAAACAAAAATTGAATTGTTTGGCCATATGGATGCTTCTTACGTTTGGAGGAAGAAAGGAGAAGCTTACAACCCCAAGAACACCATACCCACGGTGAAACATGGTGGTGGTAGCCTAATGTTTTGGAGCTCCTTTTCGGCTAGTGGTCCAGGTAGTTTGGTCAAGATAGATGGAACCATGAAGAAGGAGCAATATTTGGAGATACTCCAGAAAAACATTAGACAGGATGCGGAGAAGCTCCATTTAGGACCAAACTGGGTCCTTCAACAGGATAATGATCCAAAACATACTGCCAAAATAGTCAAGAAATGGTTTGAGGATAATCAAATTAATGTTTTGGAATGGCCTAGCCAGAGTCCCGACCTGAACCCTATCGAAAACCGCTGTCACATATTGAAAACTGAGGTTAAAAAGCGAAAACCTAGAAATTTGAGGGATTTGGAGACCTACTGCATTGAAGAATGGTCAAACATCAGTGTTGATGCTTGTAAAAACCTTGTTGATAAATATCCAAAACGGTTACAGGCAGTTATTAAGAATAAAGGGCATGCTATTGACTATTAGTAAGAGAGGTATGAATAATTTTGAACTAGTGCCATTATTGTTTTTCTTTGTATAATGTTTCAAACTTGCATAATTTATCTATTTGTTGAGTTTAAATTAAATGTTTATGCTTGATTTATTGTTTGAAATCCCTTTAATATTGTCTACCTTCTGGTCTGAGCAATATTCTTATAGAAATCTCAAAGATCCGAGGGGTATGAATAATATCGGGCACAAGTGTATATATATATATATATATGGAATTTATTATATACATTCTCTCACATTCTGAAAATCCTATCATGAGTTGCTCGCTTGGTTAGTATTGCTGGATGGCATCGTCCTTTCGAGTTGAAACTCCTACTTGTGAGACGTCGGCTTGGGGTTATTAGCTGGTTGGATGACCGCGTCCCTTGTCGATACGAGGTAGGTTCATTTCACAGTCGGATTTCGGCGCGGTTTGCTTAATCTGTGTTAGTTAATAGAATTCTTGTGTGCAGGGCGTTTGCTCAGTTGGTAGAGTGCTTGCCTTGCATGCAAGAGGCTCGGGTTTTTAAACCTGAGTTCGGATGTGTCTAACTGATGAGCCCAAATGAGGGCGAAACTCGAGTCTTGGACTTCCGGTTCTTTGACTGTCATGGCTCTTGTGAGCTGCGACGTTGTTTGGCTGTGGAATTTATTATATATATATATATATATTGTCGGGAATGTACACTGACGGACAGACAAACCGACACTTTCACTTATATATATATATATATATATATATATATATATATATATATATATATATATTGTTTTAACGAAAAACCAAGACCATAAATAATAGATTGATAGCAACAAATAGTGTATTTCATCGTTAGTCACAAGTGTTTCAATATTATTCGGCCAAATTCATATTGTCCATGTAGAGATTTTTCTAAAATATTTAAATTTTTTATTTTATTGTTAAATACATGGAACTTTGGATTTTCTCAACAAATATTATAATTTTAATGCAGGAATCGTATGAATGTAAAATTGTTAAAATAAAAAGAAAAAGCTTAAATCAAATTACTAAAAATCGGAAAAAAGTAATGAATTATAGGAAAGAAAAATTAGCCACATGCTGAAAGTTACGTGACTTTTGGAATGTGACGTTTTCTTCTTGTACCGGGTACGTGCATCATAATTTTTTTTTTCTGAATTATTATTATTACTTATTGATTTATTTATAGATTTCGTGATGCACGTTGGAATATTTAATATCACCAACAGTTGTAAAATGAAAAAAAAACACGTGTACATTGTGGAATTAGGAGAGGGGGTCAATTTCCTAAACATCCGTCTACATTTCAATATAAATTGTATTTATTAACAATTAATCGTACCGACTACGAACAAGAAGACGATAGTCTATAATATATATATATATATATATATATAATTATATATATATGTGTGTATTATATATATATATATATATATATATATATATATATATATATATATATCGAAAACATTTTACTGTATATTTTTATGGAGGTGTTCTTGTATAATTACTTCATAAAAACATTTCAAGAATATCGGAATGGAAGAAAAATAATAATGAAAAGGAAAAATGGTGGAGATTGAAACCAATGCAAACCACTGCACCAAAGGGACAACTATTTTAAAACAGTTAAAAATAGGTTTTGTTACATGGCGTGCAATTGCGCGCAAAGACACCTTGGCGATACGTTCGCCAGGATGTAATTTCTTTCAAGTTATAACCACGCTTTGCACCACATAACAATTGTTTTACTCAAGCAAACATGTCTAATAAAAGTCTGCCCCAAAATGCAATCTTTTGAGCTAATGCACGCCGTTCAGCGACTATCCATCTAAGAGGAGATACAATTTGAAAACGGATACAAACACACACACACGCAGACATAGTGAGATTTATAAATTAGATCATACAGGATGCACAGATTAGTTCATCTGATGGGAAAGATTTAAAAATGTTTACTCAACTACTTCAATACAATTTAATGCATGTCGTATAGACATTTAATAATGTCCTCACTGTTGGATTTTTGATGAAACCTTTATTTATAAACATAGAGTGAAATAAAATTGCGTTCAATACAGAAGACAAATGCAATTGAAGAATCGTGTTTGCAAATGCTTAACTTGAGAACCATTAGCTTCAAGACAACGATGATTACAGTTAAAGTGTTTATACATTTTAATGAGTCTGTCATTAAAACAAGTTGAAACAATTTCTCGTATCTTTTTTTCCTGTCTCCTCTCGTTTCCACAATGAATAATAGTACCCGTATTACTTTCTTTCTTGTATTACTATTTTCTCCGAAGAATATACGTTCAGTCGCTTCGGGTATTTAAAAAAAAATAAAAATAAAATAATAATAATAATAATAATAATAATAATAATAATAATAATAATAATTAGCGATAAATACCTTCTGAGTATTGTGATCTGTACCTATTATACAGTGGCTGGCGTTAAATAACTTACGAGAATTCTGATCTGTAACCACCAGACACTGGCTGGAAATAGTCCACATCTATAAGAGAATCCAGTATCGTAACTGTTAGTACGATTTGGAATATTCTATTTTTATTTTAAAGTATGTTTACGAATACGCTGATAACGGTTGAAGCGACAAGCGTAAAAATATATATTAGTATTATGATACTATAGAGAGAACACCACACGGAGAAAATAACATTGAACTAACACACTTTTAAGATCACAACTAGCTCAAGGGTGAATAATGTTAACTATGCCGACCTATTGATCCTGGGACACAATAGAAGGTTGATTTTAATAGTAGAACTCTCGTCTTCGTAGCTCTGTAACTTTTGGAGTTTAAAAAATAGGAGACATTACTTTTTTCACTGTATATACCTTTATTATCCGTTACGTTATTTGGTCATGGATTCATCGTTTTTGTAATTTAAAATATTATTAAATCTGTGTAAGAAGTCATATTCTAATCATGGATTGGCAACCTAAGCGAGCAAAAATGCCTATTGTAAATGTTTTCTTAAACATGAAATAATTTATTTAAATTCATTTGATTTTGCACTTTATTCTCGCACCGTTAATTGTAGAACACGGTGCCTTATAGGCATAAGTACGAAACAGTGTCTTAGCGAAAGTATGGTATTGAAGAGCACGGGATAATTCGAGGATCATAACTGCACGAAGTGTTTTCTAATAACGTATTTATAGTTTGGGTAAGGCCATTATGTTACAGTTTAAACAAAACAAATATATTACAGTGTTTATTGATATCAATGCTTACGTGCTGACAGTGTATTTATCTGCATCTCGCTGTTTATTATCTATATTTTACTAGCAAAAGTACCCGTCGTTGACTGGGTTAAAAAAAGCCTACAGAAAGTGGACTCTGATTTATGAAAGTATGATAGATTATGAAAAGGAAGGGTTATAAAGAGATAGCTTCGAATTTGGGGGTATCAAAACCAAAGCAAAATATGATGAAAGTAAAAATAAAATAGATGAACCCCATAATTTATCATACACTATCTGTTCACACTGAAACATATCACAATATTCTGTGGATCTATACTAAAAACCTTGTTAAACTTTGTGGAATATTTCCATTCTCTGGATGTCAGACGCGAACGAACACCCCGTGATTTTATTATATCATATTTCTTCAAACTGAAACATAATTATCAAAGTATACTTACGCAGATAGATATGAAAAGTCTTCATTAAAATTTGTGCGTATTTACATTATATGGAGGCCAGGCGGGAACGCAGACCTCACAATTTTATTATACCATCCCTATTTAAGTTAAAACATACTTATCAAAGTATTATTATGTACATCTATATCAAAAACACTTGTAAACGTTTTTTTTTTTTAATTTCTTTAATTTTTTATTTCCATACTTTGTGGACCAGGCGCGTATGCAGACCTAACAATTTTAATGAATCATCGTTATGCCAGATCAATCATACCAATTCCTGTGTCTCGATACATCTTCTATCATTATATGTAATCAATTTTCTATAATAGTCAACCATATAGGAGCCTATTCGTGACCAGATAGACACACACAGACGTCCAGCTTTATATTATAGATGTGTCACCTCGTCGACTAGTGATCGTCGAGTGTCTTGTCTATTCAACTGAGACAAATAAATTTCTAATGTAGGAAAAGACGTCGCTGAGTTTCTTCAAAGTTTTACTTAGGAGAAAAAGCTCAAAGAGAGAGAGAGAGAAAGAGAGAGAAAGAGAAAGGCCTATAAATAGAAAAATAATGTATATCTTTCTATCTAATAAAATGAGTGACACAATAAGATTCGTTGAGATTATAAGCAGAGCTAGAGCTATATTCTTTTCATTTTTTTTTACTCTCGGGTGTGTATCCATTGATGTCTTATTTTATTTTATATAGAGTGATGTGGTTCTCGGTGGATTAACTATGTCTAACTGGGTCTATATATAATCGAGAGTAAAAACAATGATAAGAATATGCTGTTGTTATATCCCTAAATATAAGTTCTATTTAAGCCTTCTGTATAAGGCGCAACAATGTGTCTGTAATTTGATTAGTCTCTACCTTCCCTATTGAACTGCAAGTTCTCTCTCGCAGAAGTTGTATATCTAGTCTCAGTTTATTTTTTTAATGCAGTTATAGCTCGTGTCCTTTAGAAGTAAGTGATTTTTATCTGCATCATTTGTTCCAGCTTGTTTCATGCGGTGCTCTAGTGGTCTCTTCCTGCTCACTGTTTCCTACCTACCTGCAACTGTAATATTTTATAAGACAAAAATCATCAGTCATATGTGTATTCTATTTGTGATAGGTTTTTTTCTATATCAAATTGCTTCACGAACCATATTCATAAATACATTCTATTAATAAGATTTATATTATTAAACACAAAGATAGAAATTTCAAAATATAAATGAAATGTGATTAAATTGCCAACATAAATGCTGTATTTTTTTCGAGTAAATTATATCTATATAAACTATATCTACATCTCATTTAAAAAGATATAAAACTAAATAAAAACTATACGCTACATACACGTAGCATATATTCAATTGTAAATCCATGTGATAAAGTTGATTTAGTCGTAAACGACAGGGAATGACAACCTTGGTGTCCCAAGTTTTAGTAGAGTTCGTTCCACAAAAAACACTTTCACTGCTTATTCCCCTATGCATTGTAACAGAGCGCGGACGCGTGTATAGCAGTGGCAGCAGCAGCAGCAACCAACGTATGCGAATAGCGAGTTGCGTACGAGGTGATGTCAGGGTGAGGAAAATGGAAAGACAAATATAATAATAAAAAAACATGAATTAAGGAGGTACGAAAAGGGGGCAGAGATAGACCTGTATCACCCGTAGCGGCAGGAAAAGACGCGTCGTAATCATGGTCCGACAAAGAAAGAGTATCACCTGTTAGACAAGGCAGAGTTTTGTTAATATCATTGGAGTACAATACTTTTAAACAAGAATCAATACATTATTCAGTAAAGTACACGTAAATAACTGTTTGTTATGCCATATATATATATATATATATATATATATATATATAAACTGTTAAATCTCTTGTTTTAATAATTTTACGTACTATATATGAAGTTGACATTTTTAATCTCTAATCAATATTTAGTTTTCAGCAGTGCATATCTGAACATTCGTAAATGTACAGTTAGCATTAATTTGGAAGAGTTTTTACATAGTGTGGGTGCGATCCGTTTCAAGTGTGTAAATGTAGAAAATTTCTGACACTTCCAATGCTTTAGTTACAAACATGGCTATGGGAAATGCAAGGTGTATAAATATGAAGTCTAACAAATTTGAGGCTTTGTTCTTGAGTGTCATTAATACACATGGAAAACCTGATATTATTGGGACGTGGAAACGCTGGAACTGTAATAGCATGTCAGCAGGAATAGGAGGAATCCAAATAATAAACAGTGTTTCACCCTTGTATTTTCCAGTTATTATAATGGATTCGAAAAAATTATTTTTGCAAACTGTGTGCTATTACACGGCTTAAGTAGATCTAAATTTCTTAATATAATATCAGACCACGATGTGCCACTCCAAACGGTTGTAGAAATTCTACAGGAAGCACTTTCAGTTTGCTCTTCACCTATATCACAATCAATAGATTGATAAGGATGCTTTAACCTAGGCAAGCCTTGCAAAATATTATAATTAATCATATCAACAGCATTATTTCTAGAGTCAAGTTCTTTCTTAGAACTGCACGCCTGTGGAACTCTGTTCCGTCTGCCTGCTTCCCACCTGTCTACAACTTGGATGTGTTCAAGTCAAACGTTAACAAATTTCTAATGAACCGCTCCCTTAAGTAAACACTTCATCAAATCTCCACAGTAACGTAATGTACTTGCAATAACCCTTATCCCTGAGTGGCTTCCGGGCCTTGATAAGTGGTGACCACTGTATAAAGAAAAACAAAAAAAACATGACTTATTAACCAAGTCATTGTAAATCTTTTAGCAATATCTGGCAAAGTCTTAGTAATCAGGTCACTAACTGAATTTACCATTGAGGCACATGATAATTTGTGCAGCTGAAGATCTCTATTCAATGTTATTGAACCATTTACATTGGCAAGACGATGCAGTAGACTGATCATCAAAATAAATGTTTCCTCATAATAATATCCTCCAAAATGAAAACCAAAAACAGTGTTACCACGCAGTATTGCAGAAGAGCCGGATTTCATATCACATTTTAAATGAACAAATAAATATTCGTAGCCGAATCCAGCGTTCGCTTCTCAAAGAAAGCTGCATATTGTTTTATAGATAAACCACTTATTGCAGAATATACGGTTTTATTCGTAGTTTTACAATTTTAAGGGTAAATTATTGTAATATCTTAATTAAATATTAAAAGTGTCAAGTACTGGTGTAGGATGATTACGGTATACAATGTAAAACGAATAGAATTATACTTACAATTTTGAAATGACATAGCAAATGTTGTTTAGCACTTCTATCGGTGCGGGTGGAAAAACATAGACGTTATAAAATTTATTGTTTTTGAGTTTATTCAAATTTTATTGTATTTCGTTTTAAAATCAAAGGCAAGAGAACTACTGTGTGTGTTTGAATAATGGCTTTCGTGTTTACTTTTCATCATTTCGTTTTGAGTCCTGTGAAGGTTTTTGACTTGTAAATATTTGCAGACGAGAATTTGAGGATTTTGGGCAGATATCTGCCAGGTGGGGGTTTCGATAGTGAATGCATGTTTTATTTTTTATTTTTGTTTTTGTAGTTATGAAAATTTTATTCACTGAAATTAAATATTATCTTTTTATGGTATCTCGTTATGAAGTGTCAAAGATAACTGTCTACATTTATTTAATCATATCTTTAAAAAAATAAATACATGTTGCAATTTCTTTTTAAATGTTGGTTTATCTTCGTATAACGTTTTCAGCCAATAAATTCTTATTTCCTTATAGAAAAGAAAATTATTTAAAGAAACATTTGAAATTATTTAAAGTGTTATTAATACAAGGGAAACTATCTAGAGAAAATAGCATTATCTAAAGGGAAAGTCAGAGCTAAATTGAAGAAAGTTAACTGATTATTAAATTTAAAGTAAAGCAATTATTTTCATTTTTAGGATCTCAGGCAACATTTACGTATTACTTGAAAAAAAAAGAAAGACGAAAAGAAAGGTAGGAACCTTACATTACTCCAAGGAAACTTTTCTATCAAAGCACGTAATTAGAATTTTTCCATTTTATGCAAGATTTACTTAAGAAATGTGTGAGATTTAATCATAAAAGTTTGGCTTCGGTCGTGAGGAATTTCATTGATTGATTCATTCATTTATTACAAACAATAATTTTTAAATTTGTTGTAAAAATTTAAAAAAATTTTAAGTTTACTAAAAATGTATATTTTATTAGTTATGAAAATGTATATGTTCCAATAAAGTAAACTTCTAGCTAATGTTATGATAAGTTACTTAAATTAATTTGAATTCATTTAATGTATAAAGAAGACGTTTTCAAAAAAAAAAAAACTCACGCATTCGAAAACTTATGAATTTTGGTTTGAAATGTATATTTATTTTTTCTAATTGAAAAATCAATAAAAAATAAAACACATATAGGTATGTCTTCGTGTATTTAATTGAACGTCTGCAGTTCATAAAACAAAAGTAATAATTACTTTAAGAAAAAGAGAAAAGTTATTTAAAGGAATAGAAAATTATTTAGAGAAAAGAAAAATATGTGAAGTTACATTAGGAAAGATTTAAAGAAAAATAACATATTATTAAAGTTAGGCCATACGATAAATACTTCCAGTTTCAGAATTCTGAGCAGTATTTATGTATTAATTGGAAAAAAAGAACAGAAAAAAAACGCGAGAACATATTAGTCCAAGTTAGTTTTTCTATCAAACGATGTATTAGAATTTGTCCTTTGTAGTGTAAGATTTTCTTAAAGTATGACTTTTTAAAATAAAATATTCACCTCGATTGTGAGAGATTTACGACAAAAAGCCTTTTTATAAAAAAATATTGATAAGTTTAAAAGATTGCAAATCTTTCAAACTCCTTGGCCTAACGTTCACAGGAAACATGAGTTGAAACAATTACATTGAAGGCATTGCCAGGGTCGCTGCAAGAAAAGTGGGCTCTCTCGCTCTTCCGTGCTAGAAAACTACTAACACCTGGAAGTATCCTGCACCTCTATAAGGCAACCATTAGCCCATGTATGGAGTATTGCTGTCACATCTGGGCTGGTGCCTCTGCTCCTTAACAAGGTTCAAAAGAGAGTCGCTCCTTGACAAGGTTCAAAAGAGAGTCGCAGACCTGATAGGCCCTTCACTGGCATCTAAGCTTCAGCCTCTGTCCTATCGACGAAATGTTGCATCCCTCTGCCTTTTCGACAAGTATTTTAGTGGTGAATGCTCTGACGAACTGCAATCACATGTGCTCCCACGACGTGAGCACCCTCGACAAACCCGACAGGCTGCTAAATCCCACCCCACACTGTAGAGATCCCTAGATGTAAAAGATCTTTTTACTCCAATAGTTTCTTCCCCAGAACCGCTAGACTCTGGAATTCCATTTCAGGTCCCTGCTTCCCCAACAGTACTGCCGTGCAGAAGTTCAAGTGTAACACGAACTGACATCTTGCTGCCCAAATCCCTACATAGTACCCTACTAGTTGTTGCCCCTGATAGTAGCCCCCACACCAAAGTTGCAATTTACCTTGTTTCGGTGAAAATGTAATAAAAATGTTTTTTTTTAAATCTGTAAGGAATTAAATTTAAAAAAATAGTTTTATTATCCGTGCCACTAAAAAACTTTTTGAATTCCTGCCTTCTACAAAATGCGTTTAAATATATTTAATTCATGGCGATTTCATAATTATTAATATAAAGACATGTTTTCAAAAGTTTACAAAAATGACTTGATGTGATCAGCAAGAATCAGAATCAAAACGTTTAGCGTTCCAGGTGAGTTCTCTTCGGATATTGTTTTCGAGAAAAAAGATAATACACTCTTAATGTCAAACGAATTCAAGAAATAAATTTAATTTGAGCATGCGCAAAAAGAAATAAAGACATGTTGACCAGGCGAAATGAACGATTCGCATTTCAACTTACCGATATATGTCCGTACGCGTTATTCATCCATACAAACAAAGAATTTACTCATTATAATCCATCCTCGGTGTATGATTATTATTTCCTATTAATTTCATGGTTATGTGGTCAGTAGTTGAAAGGATTTTTGGTAAATATTTACGCACACATACATCTATTGTTTTATTTATATAGATATGTATATATTTTCATATCAATATGTACGTTTCTTTCTTATATACCATTATATATGCTTATTGACGTACATCTTTATATTTCACTAGAAGCATCTTACTTACAAGGTGTAATTTCCATAGACCTATATATAGACATGGGCGTACGCTAGCTAAAATGTGTGCATATACATGTGTGAAATCAATAGCAATTTCCTTTACTCGAATATGTAATTTTTTAAATAGACCGCATTCCTATGACGAAAGAATTTTCGTGTATATGATATCAGATCTTATATTGTTATCAATCGCTGAGAAATGACTATATGTTCCTCGGGATTCATTTTAAGATTGATATTGGCGAGTAGAAAATGGCCATTATTTACTATCAAGCCAGTAATGACTCATCGACAACATCATACTATAACATTTCAAAGCAATAAAACTGTGTGGAACGGTAAAATTGTCGCCCTATAAAATACGACGATTGCATTTTTGTATAATGAAAACCGCCTTTTTCTGTTGTTGTTGAACGCCAGCTACTTGTTTGCTAGTTGCGTACAAATCCCAATAGAGATAGGAGTCTTCCATCATATCTGTAAGTGACAAAATGTTCAACGAGATCCGCAGCTATACAACTCATGCTCTCGTTGAAAGTCAACACTGAAGTGTACCTGGATATGTTAAAGAGTGTGGTGATACCCTGGTGCAATCAGGTGGCCGCTGGAAGACTCTATGTGTGGCAACAGGACTCGGCGCCGATTTAAAACTTGAAGGAGACCCAGACTTGCTCCAGAAAGAGTACTAACTGCGTACCCTTCTTCACTGCCCTTCCCCTTCCCCTACCTGAACCAGCTAGATTACTTCGTTTGGTCATACGTCGGGAACAACACCGAAATAACCTCCCAGAACATTAAAACCAGCAATATCGCTGACCTCCCGCCGGTGCTTGTAAAAAATGCATGCTCCCAGTACCAGACCCGTATCAAGGCGGAGGTTAAAAGAGGTTACACTGATATGATGTCAGCTCTCTGGCATAATGAACTTACCTGAATTGATTTTTTCAATAAAAGTTTTAACGTGAAGCTGTAGTGTCGTTTCCTTTTGGGCGACACTTTTATTGCTTTATTTAAATTCGCCCTGTAGTAACGATATCACCCTGATCTCACTCTAAAATTTTAAAACAATAAAATAAGTGGTATTACGTGGATTCTCAAGACGCTGACTACATTTTGGCCGTTATTTTTACAAAGTTTCGGTCGATGTAACCTCCGACTTTCTTCATGTGAAGAATGTCGAACTCGTGAATCTTTTTGTCAAAGTCTGAAACCTGCACTGAAGTTCGAACTAATATTGTATTTATTTCACTAGTGTAGCATGCTCTCCTCCCGTCAAACAATGACGGTGGATATCGTAAGTAATTCGCAGTTACATCTTTTGAGTGTCACTCGCTCTTAGCATCAGATTATCAATCCTCATGTGTGACTTACAAGGAAGTTTTACCAAGTCCATTACCCACTAGGCCACGAGTGTAATAGAGCGCATATGAGCGCGTATAAAAATATTAACATCAGCCAAAGGATGGATGGCAAGCGATTGTATTAACAGCAGGAGCAGAGTTTTAACCCGTGCTAATTAGGAAGTGTGCGCGAGCTGGGGTCTGAAGAAAAAGAATAACAACAACACCACGTAGTCAGAAAGAAAAAAAAGTTGCCGAAAGAGAGGGATGTGGAAAGTGAAGGCGAGAATGGAAAGCCTTAGACGTCGTGCGGTCGAAAGAAAAAGATACGCCGCCAGAATAGATGGCAGCAAGATACTTTATGTGTCGAGAACAAGAAGTAACGCTAATAAGTGTTTTTTTTTTTTAAGAAGGAAAATATATCAATCAGATTTATTTGTTTTTGTTTTTTTATTTCTTTTCGACGGTGCTGGACGGCGTGAGGGTTCAAAAAAACGCTGAACTGTAACGAACACAGTTCGATCGTAACAGCCAGGTTACAAAGTCCTTGGTAATTACTTAGGAAATCCAATCTTGCTAGTTAGAACAATATGCTTTAAAATGATGATAATTGATATTGCCATTAGATTATAAAAAGAGGCGACTTAATGTAATTAATTTCGAACAGTAATCTATAAATACATGCATCGTACATTAGTTGGCTACTAGGCAAAAAAGAAAAAAAAAAACAAGGAATGAAATTCATTCAATAGCATTTCATACAACAAAACCCCATTCGTTATTTGTGTATTTCAATTACGTTTCGAAACAATTTAATTATCCCATGCGAACTGCTTACAGGTATATATGACGAAGCCAATCATTTCCGCATTAGAACGTTTCCTCTTTTCACTGTATTATCCCAGTTCATGAGGCGTTGCCAATTGTTAAATGATATTCAAGTATCGTCTGTCTTGTCTGAATTGATCGCGGCCATCTTTAATTTTGCTTCTAATTGAGTTTTACGTATTTTTGATAATTAATGTCTTTCCTTCAAAAAAGTGCATTATGATCATTAACCTTGTTGGATTAATAATTTAAAACGTTTGTATTTTCGTGTAATGAAATAAATAATGGCAATACTCTGCTTATTTGTGTTACGTTGTGTGTATATATGAATAAGTTCCATAACGACGTACATGTTGACTACTGGGGGTTATATTTCATCTGTATATTCATGTACGTGTAAATGCGTGTACGTATATACGTCGTATCAGTTATGTGATCGTATAGTGTGTATATTTTAACATTTATGCGACGCTTCTAACAGGAAACAATTGACGTGGACGTATCGAAACAGTTATAGAAAAACAGTTCTTTTTAACAGATGTAAATAACACAACACATACCTGAATTATTGACGAACATTTACTTTCATGATTTTGACTGACATCTTCAAAGATTACAATGTCTTTACATCTTGGCTGCCTGAGGAAACGCCACTCCCTGCATTATGAAGAGACCAACTCCCCCCTTTGAGTCGTCCGTTCTCTCTGATGTCCATCTAACAACTCACCAGAATCTCTCCATATCTACATCTCATTACGTGTCTCAGACCAACAGCTGATGTAACCTCAATATAGTTATTTGTTTATGCAAACCAAAACCACGTTTACATCTATTTTCTATTTTAACATTCCTTTTGTAGCGATATTATTATTTCAGTTGTCAATCACATTTTACCAATCTAATTATTTATTTATCTATTCATAATAATCGATCCAGAGATCCGGTGTCGCTCGAATCAATTTATAATAATAATAATAATAATAATAATAATAATAATAATAATAATAATAATAATAATAATAATACTAATAATAACTAGTGGGACCTGTGGACCTTCCATAGGGGAATCACTCATATGTAAGATATTGATGTTGGCATTCTGTAGTTGTGGTTGCGTAAGTGGAGACGCCCTGATATTATTGTAGCTTTTTTGTTAAAACTGCAAAAGTATTTATCTAAGCTAGTATGAACGCCCACCAAAGCCCGGTCATAAAGTACGCTTAAATATAGTGTTTAAATTCTTGCTAATTTCCTATCTGTTATAGCGTTAATGCTCTATCGATTTTTATACATCCTACAGTTGCGATTTCAAAAATAGAAAAAATATATCCATATGACCTGAGTGCATTAGCTTGAATCGAAATATATTTAATATTTATAATATACTTTAGTTTAACCATCTTGGATGAGTTTGTTAAATTTAATTGTAATTATATATATATATATATATATATATATATATATATATATATATATATGTAACTTGAGTTCGTCCAGCCATAATGGAAATTGAAAGCAAAACATATGGAGAATTCTTGATGAAATTATTTATGACAAGAAATGGAAGTTCATAACAATTAAAAGACCCAGATGTAAGCGTGACACACAAAAGAACACACCCGCCATCGTATTAATATATAGATGTTTTGACCCTTGACCCTGCTTTCTATAGTTAACCCAGATACGCTATGACCACAGCCAAAGGGTCACAACATTACAATTTTCATAGACTGATCAATTGGAAGAAGAAAATTGATCCGAGAAAATGAGAGATAAATAGATAGAGATGGAGACAGAGAGATAGATAGAGAGAGAGAAGAAAGAGGATAAAGCGAAATAAAGTGCAGGACGAAAATGCTGTTTCAATCAAGGTTCATTTATTTAGGCTGACACAAAGCATGTGTGTTCCTTGTATCATGCTAGATGGTTGCTCAGAGGGAGAGAGCAGAGAGGGATAAATATATTTATATCGCCATAATTCCTCAATGTGTCTCTAACTAATCTCAAATCTAATAGGTCCCATACTGTCGGCTAAGCTATAACATAACCCGCATTATCCCTGTACCTTTTTTCCTAGTATTTTAATGGAATGTTTTCTGATAAACGCATAGCAGTACTTCTCCCTCGAAGTACATGCGCTCGATTAATCCGTGAGCAGAAAAATCCCACCCCTTGATTGTTTGGAACCCTACATGCTAGAAAGCCTTCTACTCTAATAGTTTCTACCCTCGGACTTTATGAGGATATAATTTCCTCACAGTTTCCTGCTCAGCTGATTGTACTGACATTCAAAATTTTTAATTCAATGTGAAAAGACATCTCGTTGCTTAACTCTGTAGAGTACTCTGTCCCAAGTAATAGCCCTGTACATTTCAAACTGCAATATGCTTTATTTGGGATGACAAAAAGCTGTTTAAATATAAGGTGCTCTTTTATAATTTGCCCCGTATTTTCGAGAATTCCCGTCAAGCATGGATCTGATGAGGCCGGTAGTCATGGGTTTAAGTCGCTGTTGTTCAAATTTTGAAACGCTAAGTCAATTTTTTATTTGTTTTTTTTTTTTAGGTAATCACCGACAAGAAGGTTTTTTGGTGACCGTGCCAAATAGCAACGACGAAACCCTCCTTCCAATAATAAACAATTATATTCTGCCAGGGACTAGAGTCGTATACCCGACTGTTGGAGGGCATATATAACAAAGTAGGAGAAGAAGGATTCAACCACCTGACAGTGAATAATAGGATACATTTTGTAGACCTCACGACGAAGGCAACAGCAAGCCAGGAACATGTGGAAGGAAGAAAAACAGCGGAGCAAGCAAGAATGCGGAACCATCTGGGAGCTTCTCGGTACATATTTACTTGAATTTCTGTAAGGAAAAATTTCGGAACCGATCCTTTTGTCTCAGTCATAAATAACATTTCCGAAAGTTACCCGGTTGGGGATCTTCTTCCGATTTCCTCAACCCGATCTTCTCCATCTTTGTCGTCGTTGTCCGCTCAACACTTGGGCAAAGTAAAGATTCCTAAGGACATATACTTATCTAGAGAATGTTCTTCCGCCGGCAATGAACAGCCGTAAAATAAAACAAAATAAATTAAAATATTAAGTACTTTGACAAAACTGAATTTTTTCCTGTACTTTCATCTAACAATTTATATTTCGTAAACATATTTTTCGTATTTTCTTAAAAATCTATAAACATTTTCTGGGGACCCCCCACAAAAAAACTTTACTAAGGAGTAAAACATTGATCTTTACTTGAAGAAAAAAGAAAAAAGTGTGTTAAATAATTAATATTGTTAAATGTTAATTAGTTATTATCGATCTATCTATTTATCTATCTATTCAATATTGTTTATATAGTTAAAATTGGGAGTTATTTATTGTTTATTGAATAAAATGTAGGAATGGGTTTTAGCTGAAGATGTTTACATGAATTAGCTAGGTTAAATATAAACAAAATACTCTTGAACTGGCGTACGTGACAGAGGAAGTCCCGTTACGGAGGCGCGTCTTTTCATCGGTTACGTCATCGGAACTGAAGTCAAGAGATCGGAAAGTTTAGTCAGTCGAGAGTTGGAGTTTAGCCATGCAAGTGAATAGACGTACTTTGAGCCAGGAAGCGAGTCTGTAAAGCATACGCCTGTAGACAAAATATATATATATAATTTAAATTTATATTTAAAAAATATGAAGTGTTGTTCTGTGGTTTCACAAAAGAAGGAAAAACAAATGTCCCAATTGGTCGGTGCTGATAATTTCATGTTTCGTCACGAATCTCAGCAGTGAAGATAGAAGAACTCTTCAAGAAAAAAAGTTATGAAGCATATATTATCCTTCTTATAAAAACTTATACAAAATATGAACTATAATATATACCCGTGGCATAACACTCTGATAAAACATGACTGAGTTTATACGTCGATATAATATCGGCATACTAAACAACATATAGAAAATGTATACGTATTTATATGATCCCCTTATAAGAACGATATCTCCCATCCCTCTATATAACATATGACACGTTTTAATATATATCAATATACAATAAATGTTGTTGATAAAACTTTTGCAAATAAATAAATAAATAATTAAAAATATATTTAGAAACTTTAAGAAAGATTTTTGTTAGTTTTTGATTATTTGTATTTGTATTTTGGTTTTGTTGATTTTAAATTAGTCTGCGTCTGTTACAACGCTCGGCTTAATCCCATCGTAGCCTGTCTCGCTCGACCCATGCTTGACGAGAATTTACGAGAATCTAGGTTAAATTATCCAAGAGTAACAAAAATAATAGTCTAAAACCTTATACAGACTCTAGGATCCTGAGTGTTGACATTTCCCTTGCATTATTAAATTCAAACTGATTTATAACTTGAAATATCAAACTATAGTACGATTAGGGTTCCTAAAAGCGATGTCTCTTATTTATATTTCGTTTGTATATATCAGAGTTGTATTGCAAGTAATGCATTATGACCAAAAATTTTCATCTTTCTGTTGCAAATATTGGCAGTGTGATACTTTAAGAAAATGTGTGCAGAAGCACAGATGCCTCATTTTATTCCACGCAAAAGTGCTAGTAATTATGTATAAAATATTCTGGAACACAAAAGGTCATTTGTTTTCATAAAACTATTTGCTTCTTCGTAGCCCTTTAACTTTATTTAGTTAAAAAATATGAGGCTTTACGTTTGGAATGACTCTCGTATGATAAAACTAATTTTAGACGCTAATGCAGAGCCATTGTTCATCACTAGCAAAGATGCATTGAGAATGCTGATGACTATGTAGAAAAGTAAATTCGGAACACATGTCATTCGTTGTAATGCAACCACTCGCGTCTTCGTTGCTCTTCGACTTTATAAGTTTAAATAAAACAATAAATAGAATCATGTTGCACTTGATCAGCATCGAGTGAAAGGGAAACTTACTCTGTGTGTACTTGAGAGAAAACGGGGTACGTATTATTTCACTCTAAATAAATTGGTTACGACATATAGCACACTGAGTGCACCACGCTCATTAACATTTTTCCTGGTAATATTCAATCCGATCTGATTTAGAAGTTAACATTTCAATATTTAGTATTCCTAAGTATGCTAAAATTGAAAGTAGCATCAACGTTACAAATAATTGACGCAGATGAGCGAGAAAATTGTTTTGAAAAATAGATATATCTAAAAAGTGAAGGAAAGAAGTGTTCCATCTATATAAACAAAACACTATCACTATCTCTACTATTATATACAATTAACTTTGTCTGTGTGAGTTTCTTCACCATAGCTTCCGAAACAACTGAGCCTCTCGTTTGCAAATTTAACACAAAGGTTATTTATATGTCTGGCAGTGTTCTTAGATACGATTTTTTAAAAAGAAATGAATCAGATAAGTATCGAGAATACAAAAAATTGAATCTTAAAAATAGTCTTTCTTTTACATAAAAAAATACCGCGAAATAATGTATGTTACCCAGGACAAAGATAATAATTTCATTATTTCGCTTAACCGGTGTAACATAAAATATTCCCTGTAAAATTCCTGTTTTATCAATAATATAAAAGGAGACTATGTTCAACAGGGTCAAGCCCCACTATTAGATGATATTGAAAGCAAATACAGGTGGAATTTGATGAACAACATTATTATTACTATTTTTTAATTTTGTATTTTACAAAATAGTCTACCGGGCAAATTATTTCTCTTAATATAATAATTATTAATAGGGGATTGATTATAAAATAGTACATACGCAATGTGTATAAGCGTATTGTATGACCGGGCAACGCCTGGTGACCATACTATAATAATTAATAAATGCCTACAGACACTGGTGTTTCACCCTATCGGGGATCATCAGTACAGGACGACAGGATTACTGCCGGTCTGGAGACTTGAACCCGGAAATGAAATCATCTCTGACAAAGCAAGGAACAAATCACCTCGACTAAACTTAACTGCGGCAAATGTCGTTGAAATTTAAACATTTATTTTGGAATATCTTAACATTTGTCAGAATGATCGAATGAATATAACATGACCCGCCCATGCGAGCTAAAGTGACCGACTTTATTTAAACTGTAAAGTAATCAGCGATCAGAAACGAGTTTCTTAAAGGGGCTGACATAATTATTTACAATAATAATTATTAAATAGCCACAGTCACTAGTGTTTCATCTTTTCTGGTATCATCTGTGCAGGATGGCATGATTACTGCCGGTCTGGAGACTCTAACCCGGCAATGTAGTCATCTTCTGACTCCATAAGAGTTTATCGGTTAAATATATCTTCACACACACACACACACACACACCCACACTCATATATATGTATGTGTGTGTATGTGTGTCTATGTGTGTGTGTGTGCATGCGTATGTGTGTCTATGTGAAAATATATTTTACTGATGAACTCTTAATATACTGGTCACATAACACTAGAATAAAAAGGAAATACTATCATGCATATAAATGATCTTTAACGAGAAAAAAATCTTAGTTTGCATTGATAAATAACGCGTGCAGAAATATGTCGGCAAGTTGAAATACAAAATGTTTATTTCTAATTTGCCGACATTTTTCTAAGATATTTATAGTTTGAAATTGTGTAATTTAAAATCTTCCTAATTTATTGTCTATAGAGACGAAAGAACGCGGCTGGAGCGCTAAAGATTTCGGGTTGGATTCGAGCTGCTGGAACCCAAGTCATAGTTTTTACTTTTGAAATCAGTACTATATATATATATATATATATATATATATATATATATATATATATATATGAAATTGATATTGATTTCACGCATGTATATGCACATATTTTAACTAGTGTACGCCCATGTTTATATGTAAGCGTAAGGACAATTACATCTTGTAAGTAAAATAATTTTTAGTGAAATATAAAGGTGTAAGTAAATAGGTATATATAACTGTATTTAATAAAAAAAAAAACCTACGTATAGATTCATTCGAAAATTTAAACATATGTAAACACACACACACACACACACACATATATATGTGTGTGTATGTGTGTGTGTATGCGCGGGTGTGTGGGTGTGTTTTTGTGTGTGTGTGTGTGTGTGTGTGTAACACAACGCTCTTTGAGTATTCTGCCGAATAATAAAACTTATAAACTTCTATTTTACAGCGTTGTTCTTATATGTATATATATATATTTATACATATATATATATATATATATATATATATATATATATATATATATATATATATGAAGGCTTTGTTTAGAACCAACCACACTTATTGGTATTTCTTACTAATTTTTGCCTATGCAAATTATTGCTACAAGATAGAGCACGCAGTAGACCACAAGTTTTTACATAAAAACAAACCTTATGCTAAGTGCATCGCTTCCAGTAAATTTATGTGCCTCTAGGTATTAACCTTGATATTTTTCGATTCGGCGCGGTACATACAGTGCCTTGCCTTCCCAAATAGTCACTTATCTGGTACTAGCCAAGTTCATCGTTGCTTAACATAACTTCTTCACTATAAACAAATTATCTGTGTCTATTTTCGAACAACATAGTTGTTTTGACGAAATCTCATGCGTCGTAATCGACGGGATAGTCCGTATATATATATATATATATAATATATATATATATATATATATGTATATATATATATGTATGTATATCTATATATATATATATAGAGAGAGAGAGAGAGAGAGAGAAAGTGAGAAAGACAGAAAGCGAGATTGATAGACAGATAGATAGATATACATTTATGCATGTGTGTATACATATTTATATATATATATATATATATATATATATATATATATATATATATATAAATTCATACATATATATGCATGCGTGCATCCCTGAATGAATTTATATATCTGCATGTCTATATATACATACATACATTCACATAAACATATATACATATATACATACATACATGTACATATATATACACATATGTATATATATATATGTATATATATATATATATATATATATATATAACTACAGAGATGAAGCTGAAAGTAAAACAATATAATCATACAATATGACAAAATGTTGAAAACTATGGAAGAAATAATACATACAATAATCTCTATAGATACAGAAAAATCGAACACTATTTAAGAAATAATTGACTAAATTTCAAAATTTGATATACTTTATTAAACCATCCAATCAATAAGGAAACCGAAAAAGAATATAATATATAATATAATAGAATATAATATAATAATGCAATATGTTTCTTTTACTTTGGGATATAATTAATTTTTTTTATATACATACTAGCAAGGAGACCATACCTCTCCTGGGATTGAATGATTTTTGACGAATTTTTCACACTATTGTATTTTTATTGTCATTGGACTCTGCAAATTGTCCATGATTCAATAAAATCGATTGATTGCTTGCTCTTGGAAGGAACTAGACAGGAACCCATCGTGGTGAAGAAACTTCACATGACTTCCCGCAGTAGCCTAGTCCACAAGACATTGTCGACTACATTACACTGTAACGACCTACTGATAATTCCATAAAATAATCATGTATATATAACGGCTTGAATTAAAATTAAACATGCGACAGTCAAGTATCATTGTTCCAATATGCTCTAAACAGAAGCAGGCATTTCGAACGCACGTCAGTCTTTTCAAAGAACCAACTATTGATTTTATATGTTTTGCCTCTCTACTTGTGCGGTTATAATGGTTTGAATTTTTGTTCAAAATTTTAAAAGAACTCAATTAACAAAAATGGAATGATGTATTTTCTATGGTGATGATTTCATCGTTCCATCCTGTATAAAAATAATTATTTTATTTATTTCACTGATCGCTACTAGATGAACGCTTAATCGGCGTTGATTATTGGAGATAACAGAGTTTAGTACTGTTTACTATATCCGCAGACTGTTACTTACTCAGCACTAATCTCGATGTTTCGCTTACGGATATCGGGGGAAAACTATGCTTCAATGCCAAAACTGATAAAATGACACTCCCCTCAATCTTCCCGCAATGATGTGACATAGATGTTTTTCTTTGTATTTTAAACTCTAATTTAAAATAGTATGTTACTTTGCCATCCTGAATTAAAGTGAAACTGTGTTTTGTCCTGAAATGTGTGAATTAACGTGGCCAGTACAACGAACCTTTTTTGTTTACATATATATAAACATTTTTTTTTTTTGCTAAAAATAAATACATTTCGAGAAAATAACGCTTTCATCAGTTTATATTTTGTTCCTCTTTCTTTTTTCGTTGCATCGTGTCGCTAGCAAAGTACAATACGTTTGGTCTTATTCAACGGCAATATGTTTAACTGTTCTAAACCAGATGGAATGCGTGGCTTGCGCTAAATAAATTAATGATTTCATTTCCTCAATGTAAGCGTCGTTTTAATTTAAACTGGACTTCCCCCTCGAAGTACATGCGCTCGATTAATCCGTGAGCAGAAAAATCCACCCCTTGATTGTTTGGAACCCTACGTGCTAGAACGCCTTCTACTCTAATAGTTTCTACCCCCGGACTTTATGAGGATATAATTTCCTCACAGTTTCCTGCTCATCTGACTGTACTGACATTCAAAATTTTTAATGCAATGTGAAAAGACATCTCGTTGCTTGACTCTGTAGAGTACTCTGTTAGACACTATTCCAAGTAGTAGCCCTGTACATTTCAAGTTGCAATATACTTTATTTAGGATGAAAAAATAGCTGTTTAAATATAAGTTGCTCTTGCATAATTTGATCCGGATTTTCGGGAATTCCCGCAAGCATGAATCTGATGAGGCCGGTAATCATCGGTTTAAGTCCCCGTTGTTCAAATTTTGAAACGCTAAGTCAACTTTTTTTATTTGTTTTTTTTTGTTTTTAGGTAATCACCGACAAGAAGGTTTTTTGGTGACCGTGCCAAATAGCAACGCCGAACCCCTCCTTCCAATAATCAACAATTATATTCTGCCGGGGACTAGAGTCGTATACCCGACTGTTGGAGGGCATATATAACAAAGTAGCAGAAGAAAAAATCAACCATGTGACAGTGAACAATAGTATACATTTTGTAGACCCCACGACGAAGGCAACAGCAAACCAGGAACATGTGGAAGGAAGCTAAACAGCGGAGCAAGCAAGAATGCGGAACCATCTGGGAGCTTCTCGGTACATATTTACTTGAATTTCTGTAAGGAAAAATTTCGGAAACGATCCTTTTGTCTCAATCATAAATAACATTTCCGAAAGTTACCCGGTTGGGGATCTTCTTCCGATTTACTCTACCCCATCTTCTCCATCTTTGCCGTCGTTGTCCGCTCAACACTTGGCCGAAGTAAAGATTCCTAAGGACATATACTTATCTAGAGAATGTTCTTCCGCCGGCAATGAACAGCCGTAAAATAAAAAATGAAAATATTAAGTTTTTTTTGACAAAACTGAATTTTTCCCTGTACTTTCATCTAACAATTTATATTTCGTAAACATATTTTTCGTATTTTCTTAAAAATCTATAAACATTTTCTGGGTACCCCCCCACAAAAAACTTAACTAAGGAGTAAAACATTGATCTTTACTTGAAGAAAAAAGAAAAAAATGTGTTAAATAATCAATATTGTTAAATGTTAATTAGTTATATTCGATCTGTCGATCTATATATTTATCTATCTATCTATTCAAATTTGTTTAAATAGTTTATATTGGTAGTTATTTATTGTTTATTGAATAAAATGTAGGAATGGGTTTTAGCTGCAGATGTTTACATGAATTAGCTAGGTTAAATATAAACAAAATACTCTTGAATTGGCGTACGTGACAGAGGAAGTCCCGTTACGGAGGCGCGTCTTTTCATCGGTTACGTCATCGGAACTGAAGTCAAGAGGTCGGAAAGTTTAGTCAGTCGAGAGTTGTAGTATAGCCATGCAAATGAATAGACGTACTTTGAGCCACGAAGCGAGTCTGTAAAGCAAAAGAATGTAGACAAAATATATACTCTTGTGAAGACCATTTGAGACAACTGAAATAAATTTATATTTAAAAAATATGAAGTGTTGTTCTGTGGTTTCACAAAAGAAGGCAGAACAGATGTCTCAATTGGTCGGTGTTGCTCATTTCATGTTTCGTCACGAAGCTCAGCAGTGAAGATATAAGAACTCTTCAAGAAAAAAAGGTATGAAGCATATATTATCCTTCTTATAAAAAAATATACAAACTTTGAACTATAATATATACCCGTGGCATAACACTCTGATAAAACATGACTGAGTTTATACGTCGATATTATATCGGCAGACTAAACAAAATGCATAAAATTTATACGTTTTTATATGATCCCGTTATAAGAACGATATCTCCCATCCCTCTATATAACATATGACACGTTTTAATATATATCACTATACAATAAATGTTGTTAGTAAAAAATTTGCAAATAAATAAATAATTAAAAACATATTTAGAAACTTTAAGGAAGATTTTTGTTATTTTTTGATTATTTGTATTTTGGTTTTGTTGATTTGAAATTAGTCTGCGTCTGTTACAACGCTCGGCTTAATCCAATCATAGCCTGTCTCGCCCGACCCATGCTTGACGGGAATTTACGAGAATCTAGGTTAAATTATCCAAGAGTAACAAAAATAATAGTCTAAAACCTTATACAGACTCTAGGATCCTGAGTGTTGACATTTCCCTTGCATTATTAAATTCAAACTGATTTATAACTTGAAATATCAAACTATAGTACGATTAGGGTTCCTAAAAGCGATGTCTCTTATTTATATTTCGTTTGTATATATCAGAGTTGTATTGCAAGTAATGCATTATGACCAACAATTCTCATCTTTCTGTTGCAAATATTGGCAGAGTGATACTTTAAGAAAACGTGTGCAGAAGCACAGATGCCTGATTTAATTCCACGCAAAAGTGCTGGTAATTATGTATAAAAATATTCTGGAACACAAAATATCATTTGTTTTCATTAAACTATTTGCCTCTTCGTAGCTCTTTTTTACACAGGCATCACCACATTATTAAGGACAAGAGGCCACTCAAGGATAAGGGTTAAAGAGTGTACAGTAGAAATTGGACAATATAGTAATCATTAGTAATGAAAATTTGGTAAATTTGATAACTTATATGGAACGGCTCATCAAGAACTTATTTACGTTAGACTTGAAGACAACCATATTGTAGTCAGCCGGAAAGCAGGAAAACGGAAGACAATTCCACAGGCGTGCAGTTCTAAGAAAGAAGCTTTGTTCATGGAATCTACGTTTAGGTTTAGGTACAGATAAACAGTGGGGGGAGTTATTGATAGTGTTTACAGCTAGACGAGTGTTTCTTGTGAAAGTTTGGCGACGGGGGAACATAGATTGAAGCTCAGACGAACACTTTCCATGAAAATAACGATACATCAGAGACAAACTCGCAACATCTCTTCTGTGAGATAGAGGTTGCAAGGAAGAGAAAAGGACATCTCCTACGAGGCTACGAAGTCTATTTTGAACTCTATCAAGGCAGGCCAAGTCCTTTCTAGCAGCTCCTGCCCAGATGTGCAACAGTATTCCATCCTTATACGTACCTGGCTCTTAAATAGATAGAGAATAGCATCAGCAGTGAGATATCTACCGGATCGATAGAAAGATCCCACCATTTTTCCAGCGGCCTTGGCAACAGATTTGATGTACGTGTTCCATTTAAGATCAGGAGTAATGGTCAAGCCAAGAATCTTGTCAAAACTTGAGGCCTCCTGAAGACGAGAGCCATTCATTTCAATTGATGCCATATGTGGATCAGAATGTTGATGATGTAAAGAGAGAAGCTTGGTTTTAGATGCATTAAAAGTAACCATCCACTCCTTACCCCATTGTACTACGTGCTCAAGATCAGAGGAGAGAGAATTGGAGAGAACTTGGTCGTTTACTGTCTTAGATGTGCTACCATAAATGGTAGTATCGTCAGCATAGATGTCTACAAATGATGTAAGGATGTGATTTGGAAGATCATTAATGTAGATCAGGAAAAGAGTTGGGCCCAGGATGGACCCCTGAGGGAGACCGGCATTAATACTGTGAGTTCTGATTTTTGCCCATCAACTACTACTCTTAGCCCTTTAACTTTATTTAGTTAGAAAATAGGAGGCTTTTTGTTTGGAATGACCCTCGTATGATAAAACACACCTTAGACGCCAATGCAGAGCCATTGTTCATCACTAGCAAAGATTCATTGAGAATGCTGATGACTATGTAGAAAAAAATCGGAACACAAAATGCCATTCGTTGTAATGCAACCACTCGCGTCTTCGTTGCTGTTCGACTTTATAAGTTTAAATAAAACAATAAATAGCATAATGTTGAACTTGATCAGCATCGAGTGAAAGGGAAACTTACTCTGTGTGTACTTGAGAAGAGAAAACGGCGTACGTATTATTTCACTCTAAATAAATTGGTTACGACATATAGCACAATAACTGCACCACGCTCAATAACATTTCACCTGGTAATATTCAATCCGATCTGATTTAGAAGTTAACATTTCAATATTTAGTATTCCTAAGTATGCGAAAATTTAAAGTAGCATCAACGTTACAAATAATTGACGCTGATGAGCGAGAAAATTGTTTTGAAAAATAGATAGATCTAAAAAGTGAAGGAAAGAAGTGTTCCATCTATATAAACAAAACACTATCACCATCTCTACTATTATATAAAATTAACTTTGTCTGTGTAAGTTTCTTCACCATAGCTTCCGAAACAACTGAGCCTCTCGTTTGCAAATTTAACACAAAGGTTATTTATATGTCTGGCAGTGTTCTTAGATACGATTTTTTAAAAAGAAATGAATCAGATAAGTATCGAGAATCCAAAAAATTGAATCTTAAAAATAGTCTTTCTTTTACATAAAAAAATACCGCGAAATAATGTATGTTACCCAGGACAAAGATAATAATTTCATTATTTCGCTTAAACGGTGTAACATAAAATATTCCCTGTAAAATTCTTGTTTTTATCAATAATATAAAAGGAGACTATGTTGAACAGGGTCAATCCCCACTATTAGATGATATTGAAAACAAATACAGGTGGAATTTGATGAACAACATTATTATTACTATTTTTTAATTTTGTATTTTACAAAATAGTCTACCGGGCAAATTATTTATCTTAATATAATAATTATTAATAGGGGATTGATTATAAAATAGTACATACGCAATGTGTATAAGCGTATTGTATGACCGGGCAACGCCTGGTGACCATACTATAATAATTAATAAATGCCTACAGACACTGGTGTTTAACCCTATCGGGGATCATCAGTACAGGACGACAGGATTACTGCCGGTCTGGAGACTTGAACCCGGAAATGAAAGCATCCCTGACAAAGCAAGGAACAAATCACCTCGACTAAACTTAACTGCGGCAAATGTCGTTGAAATTTAAACATTTATTTTGGAATATCTTAACATTTGTCAGAATGATCGAATGAATATAACATGACCCGCCCATGCGAGCTAAAGTGACCGACTTTATTTAAACTGTAAAGTAATCAGCGATCAGAAACGAGTTTCTTAAAGTGGCTGACATAATTATTTACAATAATAATTATTAAATAGCCACAGTCACTAGTGTTTCATCTTTTCTGGTATCATCTGTGCAGGATGGCATGATTACTGCCGGTCTGGAGACTCTAACCCGGCAATGTAGTCATCTTCTGACTCCATAAGAGTTTATCGGTTAAATATATCTTCACACACACCCACACTCATATATATGTATGTGTGTGTATGTGTGTCTATGTGTGTGTGCATGCGTATGTGTGTCTATGTGAAAATATATTTTACTGATGAACTCTTAAAGTACTGGTCACATAACACTAGAATAAAAAGGAAATACTATCATGCATATAAATGATCTTTAACGAGAAAAAATCTTAGTTTGCATTGATAAATAACGCGTGCAGAAATATGTCGGCAAGTTGAAATACAAAATGTTTATTTCTAATTTGCCGACATTTTTCTAAGATATTTATAGTTTGAAATTGTGTAATTTAAAATCTTCCTAATTTATTGTCTATAGAGACGAAAGAACGCGGCTGGAGCGCTAAAGATTTCGGGTTGGATTCGAGCTGCTGGAACCCAAGTCATAGTTTTTACTTTTGAAATCAGTACTATATATATATATATATATATATATATATATATATATATATATATATATATATATATATATGAAATTGATATTGATTTCACGCATGTATATGCACATATTTTAACTAGTGTACGCCCATGTTAATATGTAAGCGTAAGGACAATTACATCTTGTAAGTAAAATAATTTTTAGTGAAATATAAAGGTGTAAGTAAATAGGTATATATAACTGTATTTAATAAAAAAAAAACCTACGTATAGATTCATTCGAAAATTTACACATATGTAAACACACACACACACACACACACACACACACACATATATATATGTGTGTGTATGCGTGTGTGTATGCGCGGGTGTGTGGGTGTGTTTGTGTGTGTGTGTGTGTGTGTGTGTGTAACACAACGCTCTTTGAGTATTCTGCCGAATAATAAAACTTATAAACTTCTATTTTACAGCGTTGTTCTTATATGTATATACATATATTTATACATATATATATATATATATATATATATATATATATATATATATATATATATATATATATATATATATATATATGAAGGCTTTGTTTAGAACCAACCACACTTATTGGTATTTCTTACTAATTTTTGCCTATGCAAATTATTGCTACAAGATAGAGCACGCAGTAGACCACAAGTTTTTACATAAAAACAAACCTTATGCTAAGTGCATCGCTTCCAGTAAATTTATGTGCCTCTAGGTATTAACCTTGATATTTTTCGATTCGGCGCGGTACATACAGTGCCTTGCCTTCCCAAATAGTCACTTATCTGGTACTAGCCAAGTTCATCGTTGCTTAACATAACTTCTTCACTATAAACAAATTATCTGTGTCTATTTTCGAACAACATAGTTGTTTTGACGAAATCTCATGCGTCGTAATCGACGGGATAGTCCGTATATATATATATATATATATATATATATATATATATAATATATATATATATATATATATATATATAAATATATATATGTATGTATATCTATATATATATATAGAGATAGAGAGAGAAAGTGAGAAAGACAGAAAGCGAGATTGATAGACAGATAGATAGATATACATTTATGCATGTGTGTATACATATTTATATATATATATATATATATATATATATAAATTCATACATATATATGCATGCGTGCATCTATGAATGAATTTATATATCTGCATGTCTATATATACATACATACATTCACATAAACATATATACATATATACATACATACATGTACATATATATACACATATGTATATATATATGTATATATATATATATATATATATATATATATATATATAACTACAGAGATGAAGCTGAAAGTAAAACAATATAATCATACAATATGACAAAATGTTGAAAACTATGGAAGAAATAATACATACAATAATCTCTATAGATACAGAAAAATCGAACACTATTTAAGAAATAATTGACTAAATTTCAAAATTTGATATACTTAATTAAACCATCCAATCAATAAGGAAACCGAAAAAGAATATAATATATAATATAATAGAATATAATATAATAATGCAATATGTTTCTTTTACTTTGGGATATAATTAATTTTTTTTATATACATACTAGCAAGGAGACCATACCTCTCCTGGGATTGAATGATTTTTAACGAATTTTTCACACTATTGTATTTTTATTGTCATTGGACTCTGCAAATCGTCCATGATTCAATAAAATCGATTGATTGCTTGCTCTTGGAAGGAACTAGACAGGAACCCATCGTGGTGAAGAAACTTCACATGACTTCCCGCAGTAGCCTAGTCCACAAGACATTGTCGACTACATTACACTGTAACGACCTACTGATAATTCCATAAAATTATCATGTATATATAACGGCTTGAATTAAAATTAAGCATGCGACAGTCAAGTATCATTGTTCCAATATGCTCTACCCAGAAGCAGGCATTTCGAACGCACGTCAGTCTTTTCAAAGAACCAACTATTGATTTTATATGTTTTGCCTCTCTACTTGTGCGGTTATAATGGCTTGAATTTTTGTTCAAAATTTTAAAAGAACTCAATTAACAAAAATGGAATGATGTATTTTCTATGGTGATGATTTCATCGTTCCATCCTGTATAAAAATAATTATTTTATTTATTTCACTGATCGCTACTAGATGAACGCTTAATCGGCGTTGATTATTGGAGATAACAGAGTTTAGTACTGTTTACTATATCCGCAGACTGTTACTTACTCAGCACTAATCTCGCTGGTTCGCTTACGGATATCGGGGGAAAACTATGCTTCAATGCCAAAACTGATAAAATGGCACTCTCCTCAATCTTCCCGCAATGATGTGACATAGATGTTTTTCTTTGTATTTTAAACTCTAATTTAAAATAGTATGTTACTTTGCCATCCTGAATTAAAGTGAAACTGTGTTTTGTCCTGAAATGTGTGAATTAACGTGGCCAGTACAACGAACCTTTTTTGTTTACATATATATAAACATTTTTTTTTTGCTAAAAATAAATACATTTCGACAAAATAACGCTTTCATCAGTTTATATTTTGTTCCTCTTTCTTTTTTCGTTCCATCGTGTCGTTAGCAAAGTACAATACGTTTGGTCTTATTCAACTGCAATATGTTTAACTTTTCTAAACCAGATGGAATGCGTGGGTTGCGCTAAATAAATTAATGATTTCATTTCCTCAATGTAAGCGTCGTTTTAATTTAAACTGGACTGTGGAAGATTATGAAACCAGTATAATGAAGACTCTTTTTTGAATAAGCAGGGGAGGGCAGAACGGTAGCTCTAGATATATGCAAAGCTTTTGACAGGGTATGGAATGATGGTCTCCTCAGGAGAATTAGATCATATTGTATCACTGGTAGAATACTGAACATAATTAAATCATTCTTAGATAAGAGAAAAATCCAGGTTGTCCTCGGTGGCCATACATCTAAACAATATGATATAAATGCGGGAGTGCCTCAGGGGTCTATCCTTCGACCTCTATTGTTCCTAATATTCATTAATGACCTCCCCGACTAGATGGGTATATATGCTGATGACTCCACACTCTATAACAGGCATGACAGAAAAACAAATGAACACATATCTAAAGAAATCGCAAAAAAACTAGATGATGACCTTCAATCTGTAGTGGAATGGGGACAAAAATGGATGGTCACATTCAATGCTGCCATGACTAAACGAGTTTCCTTCAATAATCACAAGAAACCTTCTCTGTTACCAATAGCAATGTCTAGTGACTCTTTATCTGAGAGTACATCTTTCAAACTGCTTGGCCTAACGTTCACAGGAAACATGAGTTGGAACAATTACATTGAAAGCATTGCCAGGGCCGCTGCGAAGAAGGTAGACTCTCTCTCTCTCTCTCTCTCTCTCTCTCTCTCTCTCCCGTGCTAGAAAACTACTAACACCCGAAAGTATCCTGTACCTCTATAAGGCCACCATTTGCCCATGTATGGAGTATTGCTGTCATATTTGGGATGATACATCCGCTACTAGTCTCACTCTCCTAGACAAGGTTCAAAGTCGCCAATCTGATAGGCCCTGAACTGGCATCTAAGCTTCAGCCTCTGTCCCATCGACGAAACGTTGCATGCCTCTGCCTGTTCTGCAAGTATTTTAATGGTGAATGCTCTGGCGAACTGCAGACACTTGTGACCTCACGACGTAGACACCCTCGACAAACCCAACAGGCAGCTAAATCCCACCCCCACACCGTAGAGATCCCTAGATGTAAAAGATCTTTCTACTACAGTAGTTTCTTCCCCAGAACCGCTAGACTCTAGAATTCAATTCCAAGTCCCTGCTTCCCCAACTGTACTGACATGCAGAAGTTCAAGTGTAACGTGAACCGACATCTTGCTGCCCAAATCCCAACATAGTGCCCCAGTAGTTGCTGCCCATGATAGTAGCCCCCTACACCAAAGTGGCAATGTGCCTTGTTTGGGGTGAAAATGTAATTAAAAAAAAAGATAAATATTGACTTAAAAGAAATAAAGTTTCTGCGATATAACGTATTCAGGTATAAAATAAGTTTGCGATTATTCTTTTATTTTGCTTTCTCCGCGGTATAATATCAATACAATAGTAAAACTGTGGTGTTTGTTTCGATGGTTTCAAGAGAAACATGTTGCTCGCATGAAAACTGCGGTTGCATGGACGGATCATCTGAACATTCACTTTCTACCGACTCTAATTGCTCAGGATTTGATAGGATTCACCCGCATCATAAGCGACACCATTTATCGCTCTCTTTTACATCTTTTACACATTTATGCCTAGAGCTAAATTTTCTTTTGTCTTTTTTCAAGTCTTGCTCGCTATAACAGACAAAAAAAATATGGATGCCACAACTGAAAAATGGGTTTGTAAACAACAGTGCTGGTATTTTAGAAGCCAAACATATGTATTCATAACATAAGCCAAATACATGTAAAGTTATCAACAAAAAAGAATGTTATTGCTTACTGAAGCATGAATAAAAATTATATTTCATACATCAGTATTGCAAAATAACGGATGGAGACCAATAAAAATGCTATTTCAAAATTAAGCATGGCAGACGAACGAAATGTTATTTTAAACTTAAACATGAAAGATGAATGCAATGGTTTTCCATACACCAGATTTATCAAAAAGGCAGTTTAAAAATTAAGCATGAAAGTCGAATAAAATAATATTTAAGACCTAAAAATGACAACACGATAAATGTATGAACATGCTAATTCCTATGTAAATATTAAAAACTAAAAAAAATCTCATTTCAACCTTAGCATGACGAACGGAGAAAATGGCAAAATATCAAGCGAATTAAATTACTTTTTTACGTAAGCGTGGCCGACGAATACAAAGATAGTTCATACTTGAGCATGACAAACAACTAAAATGTTATATATATATATATATATATATATATATATATATATAAGCTGATATATATACATATATATATGCATATATATAGATATACATATATATATATATAAAGAGAGATAAGTGCAGGCATATATATATATATATATATATATATATATATATATATATATATATATATATATATATATATGGGCAAATAGTTAATTAAATATGTTAAAATACACCTTGAAAAAGAGTTAAAAACATATTTAATCTGAAAATGAAACACTTAATAAGTGGGTAGTCCTTAATCAGCGGAGTTTCGAAGAAATAATTTCCTTCTCACCAGCGGGTAGGATTTAGCAAAATGCGGGATCGGATTTTGCATACAAAAGTATTCGATGAAACTGCAAGTAATTAAATAGCCTTACTTGATAACAAAAAGCGAAGCAGAGGGTATATGGTGAAGAAAAAGGTGATTTCACGTGAATGGATAGTCTGGTGAAAGGAAATGCATCCAATGACGGTAAAATCTAAAAATGTAAGTCCAAGAAATTTAATTGAATTTCCATTCGCACAAGTAAAATCCAAGGAAATCGCGTAATTGGAAGATGGTCCAAAATAATCCAAAAGGCAGAAATCCGTGGAAAAATGTTTATTATATATATATATATATATGTTAAATTAAAAGTAAACCGACAGGAAAAAAATGAAAGAGTATATAATGACTTATTTTCAGAAAAAAGGAAATCAGAATAGAGTCAAACACTTAACGTCTATCATACCACTTTCATGATATAACTTGCTTTTTCGTATTTTATTAAATCAATATTCATCGCAATGTGCATATATACTTTTGTAATGTTTGCTGATATACGAGGAATAACGCTCGGAAAGGTCAAGAATAGCTTCTGTCCTTGATCGTTGAGTAAGAGTAAACACTTCGTGTCAAGAGCTTTTCATTAACATAGCTTATTCCATTGAAGAATATTCAAACAAAAGCACAATGCAACTCTCACTTTTACAAGATATGTCAACACCAGTCTTACACACTACATTACCACACTTCTATTTTTCTATCTATCTATCTATCTTCATATATATATATATATATATATATATATATGTATACATATATATATATTTATATATATACATATATCTATATATATACGTATACATAGATTTCAAGGCTTGTTTATGTGTGCGCGCACCACCCCATATATATATATATATATATATATATATATATATATATATATATATATATAAGAGCACTTTTACACAGTTGGAACAATTACCCCGAATTTTGCACAATTACACTAAATTACGGTATATATATACATATATATATATATAAATTACGGTATATATATATATATATATATATATATATATATATATATATATATACATATATACATACAGTAATTTAGTGTAATTGTGCAAAATTCGGGGTAATTGTTCCAACAGTCTAAAAGTGCTCTTTTGGCAACCAAACATATAAAAAACACTTGTTTTAGTTGGTGCAATTACCCTCACATTTGACGCAATTATCCCAAGTACGGTATATATATATATATATATATATATATATATATATATATATATATATATATATATATATATATATAAATCAATACTAATCCAATTTATAAGCAAGAAAAGAATACAATAATTTCAAGATTATTCCTAACTCATGGATTTTCAACAATATTACCCTACCTAGTTTTTTTTTCTCTCCCCTAGTAACCTATATTCTATTCTAGTATCAATATTTTGATATCTTTTTAATATATTAATTTTAAACGTATTAATTGTATGATAATGTTATTCAATAAACATCTTTTTACAAAAAATCTTCCGTTAAGTACACTTGGGGAAACATTACAATCAAATACCGATTTAACAGTATCCCCTTTTACGTATTACTTCATATGCCTTCAGTCTGTAATGGAATTGGGCCGAAGAAATAGAAGAATTTCAGTATGTAGTTGAATAGGGTCAAAAATGGATGGTAAGTTTCAACCTTGCCAAGACAAAGCTCTTAAATAATTACGCGAAACTTTTCCAACCACCAATAGCTATGGCTAAAGATGATAGTACCTCGTTCAATCACCTTGGCTTAACGTTCACAGGACACATGGGTTTCATTAAATACATCGAGATCATTTTCAAGGCTGCTGCGAAGAAGGTGGGATCTCTCTACCGTGCTAGAAAGTTACTTACGCCTGAAGGTGTTCTGTACCTCTACAAAGCTACCATTCTCCCATGTATCGAGTACTGCTATGATATTTGGGCTGGTGTATCTGCTACTAGTCTCTCAATCTTTGTCAGGGCCCAAAAGAGAATCGCCAATCTGATAGATCGTGAATTATCATCTAAGCCTCAGCCTCTGCCCCCTCGACAAAATGTTGCATCCGACTTGTAACCTGACTACACCATGGGAAATCTGTTTTTAATATTGTTTTTAAGGTTTTCGTGAAAGCTTTTTATTTTTCAATCTATGTGCTAAATTTGATATTTTGAATAGCAAAAAGTTGTGAGTGCATATTAATATTGTTTTGTGTAAGACATTTTTCCTGGTAATGTGAATCATTTATTTAAAATCCATAGATTAAGAAAAGGACTTTAAATTTTTGTATTCCTAGTTGAATAATAAATTTGTCGAAATTTTTAAAAATGAAAATACTTGTATTACTTATTCAGAAAAATACTCCATACTGCCTTTTTGTTTTGGAGGGAAAATAAGGTTACTCTGAAAAGCAACGTTTATATGATGTTATTAATCAATTTGTATATATATATATATATATATATATATATATATATATATATATATATATATATATATATATATATATAAAAATGTGAACCGAACATTTATAATCAATTCTGCATTTTCCGATTTGCTGTAAAACAATTACGTGTCTGAGGTTAGTAATATGAGTTGAAATTACTTGCAAGTTCGACGAATTTCTGTTTGAATTGAAACCTAGAAAAAGATAAATAGCCCGCCATTAGAAGAGAGTATAAACTGCCAAGTGTTGTTTTTGTTTCGAATTCGTTAACCAGTTGATTGAAAAGAAACTCTGAAGAATGGTTGGATATGACATATTAGTGACTTAAAACTGATTTTTTTCTAAAACAAGTATTAATAAAATGATCCACTTTGAAAATGGTAGAGACCTGGACTAGAAAAGCATACAGAATTTTCGTGCTTATATTTCTTACTTGTTGTCTGGTGAGGTTGATTAATCTTGTTGTTGGTTTTCTATGGAAGTAAAGTTTGTTGTTTTAAAGTACCATGTATGTTCTATTAAGTGTACCGACTCATTCACTTATTTGTAGATTTTCAGTGAGTTCTGTGCTTCAACAGTAAATAACTCCAATAAGTATTGTCTGCCTTTTGGTGTATTTTCGGTAATTTTCGGTTAATTAGATTTATGTATTTTTGTTTATAAAGTTTTAAAATTCCTTGTTTTATCCGCCTTAACAAGCAAGTTGTTGGATTTCTCTATTTCTTTTTTATAATAGTATCAATTGTCTTAAGAATGGAAGTTTGTATTTGAGAAATTGTATATGCCCTGCGAAGTATATATATATATATATATATATATATATATATATATATAGTTGTTTTTAGAGGTTGCGAGGTTTAAATTAACCACTCTATTTTATTTTAATTGCACAGTTGGTACTCTATTTTACATACTATGCATACACTAACACACGCACACACACACACAAATATATATATATATATATATATATATATATATATATATATATATATATAATCAATGGATTTTGTTATAAATACACTGATATATTTACAATATGAAATTATAGACAAGATAAAATAAATATATATTTGCATGTATTCGTCAGTTCAATAATTAAAAACGCTCGTAATACCTAAACATTTCGACGCTACATGCTTTCTCATCAGAATAGAAGGAAATTTACGGCTATATCAAAATGTGAAATAAAAGCTACAGATATAAAATACGGTACATCTTGCTTAGGGCACATTAAAAAGGAAATATAGAAAAAGAAACATGTAGATAAACATAAAAACATGGGAGTACAATAACTATGAAAATAAACAAAAATTAAAATAAAATTACAGAAGATGAAAATAGATGAAGGTAGAAAGATGAAATATAATTAATAGAAAAAAAATAGAAGTGACCATCATATAAGTACACTCTTACTTTGTATGCTCTATTGGTAACTTGGCTACTGAGATAAGTTGCATGATAAACGAAGACTGCGTTTCCCAGTGAATTCTTTTCTCATTGAACTGGCAAATAAATTAATATATGCTTATATTTATTTTATCATTTCTTTTTTCCATTCAATGTTTATACGCCACCCGCATATGTTGAGCTTTTATATCTTGATAAGTCTCTATATAAGGAATGTATCGGTTAGGACGACACAAAAGTACAATGCAAGGGGAGTTACTACTTAACTTTTGGGTCAAAATTGCTTCTATTTGTCTCACTCTGATACTTAAAATTCTCGTGATTTCTCTCGACCGATGGTGGGAGAGTGGAGGTGGAACGGAAGTGATTTTTAAAATAGAGCAATAAGCATAATCCCCGTCTGTTAGACTACTAACACTTTCACGTATTAATTTTTAATTGACATGATTAAAGCAGAAACAGCTTCTGACACTCTACTACAAGCACTCATACACAAGCACCATACCATATGGCCAACAGTACCACCAAACAAACAGTTACTACGATTCTTCTAATGGAAATCAAAAATGTTTAATTTTTTATACCAAGGCATCAGACGCATGAAAGCATTAGCACGTGGTTACATTTCTTCAGCTTGGGATCCTTGTGCGCACATTCACTAAATGTCAGGTAATAGCTAACTCCCTTAGAAAAATTATACTTTCTTCATGGCCTGTTTCAAATTCCCCCTGGTCATGCCTCCGGAATGATTTTGTCAGGGACCACTTATGGACAATCATTTTTCTTTGTTGCATATGCCTACAGCAAATGGCCCGATATCGTACAAATGAATCGCATCCCTTCTGAAGAAACAATTTCACCGCTTTTAACTCAGTCAATTTTTCCACTTTCTGCTGATATTTACACACCACCATTTCACCACAATCGAATGGTCAAGTTAAACGTCCTGTAGATACTTTTAACAAAGTCCACTTTAAAACTCAGGGGAGAAAGGGCAATATTATAAATACTTCTTCTTGACAAACTATCCGGCAACACCAAACCCAGACATACCAACTAATAGCTTACCACCGAATGCTTGATACATTGAAAAATCTGATTACGTATTCATATCCTTTGTCCAAACCTCATCATTATATCTAGAAGAACATAAAAATTGAACGGTAGTACAACCGCCTTTATGAGTTTGTTCAAATAACATACTTATCGGGTCAAAACCTTCTAACAAACAAAACTACCGAAACAACAAAGTGTTATGGATCTACGTCCATATTGTACAACGAACTGTAAATGTAACGTACAGGGTAAATTTCCAAAATTCAATTTGGGTTCGACACTTCAACAAACTCTTAGCATCACATCTACCAGACAGAAGACAAGGTTAGTCTATTTTACTATAAGACACCTTCACCTTGCCACAAAAAACACCAGAAGCTTCCCATAGTACCGAAGCTAGAGGGCAGGAACCAAAATTCCGGAAATCAGTTCATGCACCTTATTCAACACAGCGTTTGCCCGTGGATCCTCAACTTTAGTCGTATAAGCGACACAATTAAAAGGAAGAATGTAAGGATGCCCCAAAGTGCAATGCAAAGGCGATTAATACTTTCCTCTTTGGGCAAAATTGATTCTCTGAGTCTAAGTCTGAGAATTTCAATTTTCGTAACTTTTCAGGAGATTAACGACCGGAAGAGGGAGAGTTAGGGGAACGAGAGTGACTTTCAAAACGGCGAAATAAGCATCATGTCCGTCCGTGTCAGTTATCATTCTTGGACTACAAACCATTTCATTTATTATGTTCCAATTGCCCTTCTGTGTGTTTGTCTTCATAATAAATGTGCATCACCACTCACTAATCGTGGGTGATTATCTAATTTTTCCATGGGCTATTTTTCTTTAACCATGTGCTGCACAATGAAGGCTGGAAACGCTGTTGTAAGTTATTGTATGTTATATTGATGCTAACGCACCCCACTATATAACACTATTAATATTCTTAAACCCATTATATATATATGTGTGTGTGTGTGTGTGTGTTTGTGTGTGTGTGTGTGCGTGTGTGTGTGTTTATAAATAGTAAATATAATCTTTATGGTTTGAAAATAATCCTTTTTCATACTGTACTATAACGGACGGGAGAACTTCTGTTTATATTTGAATGGTTGCTTAAGTTTCCACGTTTCATTAGTTTTTTTTTTAGTCTTGTGTCGGTTTTTGGATTGTAAATGTCGATTTAAAGGCTTTCGTGTATACTGACATTATGTATTTGCTCAACAGCGTATACTTTATGAGTAGATCACAGTAATAAGCTTATACATTTAACATATATCAACTAAATAACGTGCATATTTGCTTAATCTATATTATTCTATTTCTCAGGAGTATATTTTAGATTAAACGGTAAAATCATATTATTGAAATAATTATAGAGTCAGATGAACGATATATTCGATGGATTGAATTGAGATTGAATTTTTATCTATATCTAGAAAAATTCAAAATGTTTTCAATTTCTAATTAAAAAAAGTAATTTAGATTCAATTTTACTGATTATTTATACATATTTTCGTTATTAATTTGGACTTGCATTTAAATTACATGCTATATTTTTTCTTACTTTTTCAGCAACTATATCTATTCTCA
>NC_136519.1:44780689-44795689 GCF_053919585.1 Euprymna scolopes | reverse complement strand
TTTTTTATAATTAAAAAACAGAACTTTTTTTTTAATAACTAAATTTTTTCAACTCTCCTTATGATTTTATAGCAAAAAATGGTGAATTTATCGATTAAAAATATTAGTGAATTCTATGATATACATATTCTTTGAATGAACTCAAATTTTTCGTTATCACATTTGATGAAAAATGTAGTCCCATTTTGGCAATGCGTTTCACCAATGATGCTTTTGAACCCGCGACCAGCACTGCGATGTCATCAGCAGCAGCCTGGGCATAAATATTCCTATTTTTAAACTCCTTTAAAAGAGGATTCAGCATACAGTTCCATAGTAAAGGTGATAAAATCCCACTTTGGGGGTTTCATTTAACTACTTCCCTTTTAACAGTTGCCCTCAGCAGTTCTACTTGAACTGTTCTGTGCCTCACCATATACTCAATCCATCGGATGAGTACTGGTGGCACATTGAGTTCTCGTAGCGACTTGAACATACTACTGAAGGGTATGTTGTCAAAAGCTCCAACGATATCTAAAAAGACACCGAGTGCCATCTTCTGTTTTGTTAGTTTACGCTCTATACAGATCACGAATTCATGAACCGCAGTCTCGGTAGAGATCCTGGCTCGGAACTACTGTGATTGAATGATGAATATTGCATAAATGTGTGTTTGAGAGCTAATTTTTTTTGACAATCATTAATAAATATTATAAATTTATATATTAATACAATAGCAATGCCTGGAAAAATCATGGATTATATGAAAAAAATGCACGCATGAAAAGTAATATTCTTAAGATTTTATTAAACCTGGAAAAGTAAAGGACAAGAAATTCAACCTGGAAAAGTAAAGAACAAGATATTCTAGTAAAGTAAAAAATAAGAATTTTTTAGACTAAAAATATTGCAGCTAAAAATAAAATTTGAATATTGATAAATATTTTATTTATTATTTGCACATGTTGTTTATTGTTGAGGTAGAAAGAATTAAATGATCCTAATTATGATATAATAAAATTATTAATTTTTATGTAAATTATAACATTATTAATTCCATCTACTAACTAACTAACGAATTAATTTTATTCAGACAATTTTCACTACATAAATATATGCAAATAATAGGGGGGAAATAAGTTCAATCCAGCGACTGACACCCTTTCTAACTCAACAATAAACAACAACATATGCAAATAATAAATAAAATATTTATCAATATTCAAATTTTATTTTTAGCTGCACTATTTTAAGTCTAAAAAATTCTTATTTTTTACTTTACTAGAATATCTTGTTCTTTACTTTTCCAGGTTGAATTTCTTGTCCTTTACTTTTCCAGGTTTAAGAAAATCTTAAGAATATTACTTTTCATGCGTGCATTTTTTCCATATAATATATATATATATATATATATATATATATATATATATATATATATATACTGTTATTATTATTTTTGATGTAAATATAGTAATATCTTGATACGATGTGCAGACCATTTCAACTATATTTGATTTTATCAAGCAAGAAAAATAAATCTATATAAATTAAAAACGTTTCAGGCCCTCTTAAATTTTGAGGAGAGAAAATATGCCCTAATTGGTATGAAGAAAAGTTACTATGGGTTAAATTAATTACAAAAAATCAATTTCCGTTAGAGAAGATGGGGGAGGTAATATATATATATATATAAATATATATATATATATATATAATAAAATAAAAAATACAGTTAAATTCACCAAACTGATCCAAGATGGTAAAATTAAAGTATATTATAAATATTAAAGAATTAATATTTATAAAGCTATCTCAGCCGCATGTAAAAGCTCGATAAAACCGTACAGGAGATAGAGCTTATAATACGAGCAAACAGTTAATAAAAATATTGAAAAACACTTTGAAAAAGAGTTAAAAAGATATTTAATCTAAAAAGGAAACGCTTGATAAGTGGATAGTCCTTAATCCGCGGAGTTTCGAAGAAATACTTTCTTTCTCATCAGAGGGTAGGTATTAGCAAAATGAGGAATCGGATTTTGCATACAAAAGTATTTGATGAAACAAAAAGGAAGTCAAAGATCTTAAGAAGTAAGTCAAATATATATATATATATATATATATATATATATATATATATACATGTATCTATATATCTATAAAAGTGAAAGTGTCAGTCTGTGTACATTTCCATACGCAATAAATCAACTTTAAGTCTACAGACTCGAAATTTGATATACAGCGTACTGAGATTTGAGAAAATCGATGTGACCGGATTTCGGCCAGATATTTGGCGATTAAGGGGGCAAAGTTCAACAATTTGACTTTTGAGAACTCTACCAAAGTCCTCCGACAATTTTTGGTCTAAACACTTGAAATTTTAGATATAGTTTCTTTGGACATGGGTCTAACTTAATAACTTGATTTGTGTCCAAAACAATAAATTTTAAGTGCTCAGGATAGGGGTCAAAGTTTATAAAATTGACCGCTTTTTTTTTCTCAATATACACCTAAAAAAACCCGGGAAACGCGCTGAAATGTTAATATATATATATATATTATATTAGGCACATATTGTATGTTATTATTATGTGAATAGAAGAAGCCCGCCAATACACTCATCAGAGACAAATCTATGGTCCATTTTAAAACATTTGGAAAGTTTGTTTTTTTTGTTATTTTTACTTTAAAATAAAGATTCGGTAAATAAAACGCTTATAAAAATAATGGCAATATTTAAAATTCACAAAAGGTAAAAATAAAATAATCAATTTCCTAATGTAGTGGTTATAAGAAACCTCCTCATGACAATCAATAGAATTTAGAGCACACGTTGAGGGAGGGGGCATCTAATGTCGTAATATTTTATTTTCACAGATATATGAAGCCTGAACGTAAAAGCAATAACTTTTAATATGGCTCCATAAAACAAAAGCTTTATAAATATTTTTGCATAAATTTACGCAATTTCAATTCAATTTCCATTCATGTTTTTCAATGAGTTGCCTTTATATTACGTAAGCGTTTAAATTTAACCGAGTCATAAGAAGGTGACAAATATTTTGAATTGATATATTCTGCATATCTCTGTTTATATCTATCTACCTATCTATCTTTCTATCTATCGATTGATCTATCTAGCTATATGTCGATCAATGTATCTATTTATCTTATATATAGTTCTATGTGACTTTTATTTCACATCAAATATTTAATACATATGTAGTTTTCTTATCAAATAGTAAATGTTTAACAAAGCAAATCCTGCCATGATAAGAAAAGTTCAACACTATCAAGATGAGCAAACGAATATATTAAATGAAAAATGAGGAATAATAGTTATGTAATCACAACAATAAGCAACAGTATAGGTGAATATAAGGAAAATTTAAAAAAAAAAAAATTATTTATGCCCACTTTATATTTTCTTATATTGTGATGACAAATAAATTATATATTACTTTAATCTCTGATAGTTTATTTAATATATACAGGGTGTCTTCAATGAGTATCTCTACAGCCATTTAAATTGGAGTAGAAGCTTGAAAGTCCAGTAAATGTATGCTATACATCTTATGAGATGACAGACCAATTTTTATGATTTAAGATTTCAAATAACAGCTACAGAAGGAATTGTAATACACCCTACTAAAGCCTGATTATCAGAGTTAAAGTGTTTCAAAAATGCACTCTGGAGGAGAAGATTCTTTAAACGAACGATAAGCAATAACATTCTGTTTTAAACTTGGGGAAAAATGACACAGGAACGTATGGAATGCTTGATTACTTTTGGACAATCGTGCATTAATCGAAGATCAGTTATCGAGTGGCGTAAGCGATTCGAGGAAGGTAGTAAGTCTGTGAGGGATGGGGAGAGTGTGGGAGGAGTAAAGAAAGCGTTGATTGGCCACATAATGAAGCACATAGATAAAGACCGTCGTGTGACTATAGAGACAATATGTGAATAGTTTAATGTTAGTGTAGGAACTGAACACACAATTATTCTCGAGGAACTGAAGATAGGAAGATTGGCGCAATGTTTGTCTCTATGCTGTTAAGAAAAGATCAGAAAAAACATGGTCATGACTAAGATGAGCATCAAAACAGTTCTTAATCCTTCCTGACCTGCTTTGGGTAGGATTGAAACCGCTATCTTCATACAATGCTTACCTGGAACCGCAGAGATTCAACGCCAACAACAATAAAACTATGAAGATGAAGATTACAGTCCGCAAAATAAATAAATAAATACAGTCCGGTTTGTATTCAAACTTATGAGGAAAATTAATCCAAGACGGATGTTCCTGGCATGCGGCAACTCACAAAGGGGCTACATTTGCTGAACCTGCACGCAATGAAGTACGCGTGAGGAAACTTGGCATTAGAAAATACAAAACAGTTATCACTTTTGATACAGAATTATCTCACAGATGTACAACATGCGGGAAATACTGCAGAACTCAGATCGGTGTGACAAGCCATCTCCGAACCCACAAAACCATTACATGATCACATCATCTTCGCAAGCGATGACCAAACATCATCACAACTTGTTCATATAAAATCCGTGAAGTTTAACAAAAAGGACAGAAGAAATTAAGAAGACATATAGAAGACTGTACTTTCTATGTTATTTTTAATATACAATATATTAAAAAATAACATAGAAAGAAAAGGCGTGTTAATTAGTATAGAATAATAAAAGTAATGTAGAGGAAAGAGTTTACAGATGTTCTTCCGATCCAGATGTGTGAGTTGCTATCTATTATTTTTCAATAGGCAGTTAAATAGTTTCAACGGTAGTTTCTCCTCGCTAACGCTTGTGTGGCGGAATGGATGTTAATATAGATTCAAATAAATGCACATCAATCTTTACTGTAATCTACTGAATAGTATATAAGAAATAAATATACAAGTATTGAGAAATGAAATATACTGCTGATTATATTCATGAAACTGCAATAAAATGTTAGAATAATCCTCACCCTGTCTCTCACTATTCATATGAGTTGTGATACAACGAAACAGTACTGTATGTGGATGACAAGATATATATATATATATATATATATATATATATATATATATATATTTGTGTGTGTATGTATATGTATATAGTGGCTTAAAACTCACTGGTATATATGTGTATACATATATATGTATATATATATATATGTGTGTGTGTCTTTGTGTGTTTGTGTGTGTATGTGTGTTCAAGGTTAACATATTTAAAAACCATTGAATTTCACGAAGTTGTCGATAATTCTCAATGAAAAGAGAACGGTATTATTTTATTTAAGACATTATCAAGAACGTGTTTTAGATTAGGTTGTGCTAACAGTCGAATGGTAGTTAGTACCAGTAGCAGTCGGAAAACGGTTAATGCGTGCAAAGCCGTTTTTGCCCAGTAGGGAGGAAGGGTTTCTGGTTTTGAGGTGGGGGCAGTGGCACAAAGTAGAAGCGCATTACGATATGCATTTTAACATGTTTTGGTTATATTGATACGTAACCATATTTAGAACAGGTTTCTGTGTTCGTATACATATCGGTTCTATTTAAAAACAAATCTTTTATCGTGTATTCTATGGTGTGTTATTTTTGTGTTGCTGACTAAAATTTCTCTAACCACTGAGTCAGTTTCGTTTTTTTTTTCGGTAAATGTATTATAGCACTAGGTTTTACATTAAGCATGCTAAGGTAGCGGGATAGCGTGGTCGTTGTGTTTTTTTGTCATTTTAGAACTGACATTTTCTCAGCGGGCATTTGAACTGACAGATGGCAGTTGGTTCAACGGTAAGAATTAATGAATGTACAATGATAGTGCAGCGATTGCTAATACAGTAGATTTTTTACAACTTAAAGGTTGCAGTATTCAAATCGAGCGAGAAAAAGGTAGGTGGCGCAGTATTCCACACGCGGACATTTCAAGAACAAATCTTTGTTTATAGTATCTGTGTTTAGATTTGGGTACAGGTAGAAAGTGGGGCATATTGTTGAAAGTTCTTGCAGCTAGTCCAATGTTTATGAGAAAGTTTGGTAATTTAGGACTATAGATTGTAGCTCAGAAAAGTAGTTGCTATGGAAAAAACGATAGTGTTTAGTGTTTATTGTTATAGTGAAAAATATAACCAGTTTTTGTATAGTTTTTACGCATCGCTGATATTATACATGTTTTTTGTATTATTTAAGAGATTGAAACTGCAAGCATACAATGTTAAAAATATTCGATTGAAGAAATTGAATTAATTTCATGAAAATACTATTTACTGAATTCGTAATTGAGTATTATCGTCTGTTGCAATCTGTTTGGCCAACATCCGGCTGCTGAACTTACCTGCAGAAAAAAATGTTGGTTTGAGCATAAGTAACAAGTTTGTACTAACAAACACGCACACACGCATGCACACACACAAACATACAGCCACTATATATATATATATATATGCATATATATATAGTGTTTATTTTGGCAGTACATCCTGTATAAGACAGGTGCGATTATAGACCATATAATTGTTTCTGTTAGAAACGCTGTTTGGTTTTTGCGCAAGTTATGTTGATTATGAGTTTCAGCAACAGTGCGAAATACAATGATCGTCGTGCCACGAGCGCTTTCGGATAATATTTCAAAACCTGACACTCGTAAAAGAAGCAATTAAATCACAGCTGAACTTTCTTGAGGACACACACACCCACCCACACACACATACACAGACACACACGCACATATATATATATATATATATATATATATATATATATATATATATTAAAACACTTAGGAAATACCTTTATAAGCAAAATCAGAGCGAAATATCGTGTAAGCTAAACAAATATTTGTTTTTTTTTTATAATCAATATTTATACGCTCAACAGAATTTTATACACTTTTATTCCTTTTTTTCCTCAACATAGAATAGAGTAGTATAGAATCTGCGCGTTGTATTATAAAATATCGTTAATAACGATATTTTATAATACCGGACGTTTACGCTTGACTTCCGTGATGTGACATTCAAAGTTGTGTTATCCGTGATATAAACGTTACATAGAGAGAGAGAGAGAGAGAGAGAGAGAGAGAGAGAGACAGACAGACAGACATACATACAGACAGACAGACAGACAGACCAACAGGCAGACAGACCAACAGGCAGACAGACAGAGTGTTAAAGTTTATTTAAAAATTAATTTTTAATAGAAAACGCCAAGGTATCAGGATAGATAAAGATCTACCCGATTAAGAGGAGGAACTTTCATTACATCTACCCCTATAAATTTTCAATTACTAACGAAAATTATACATAAGAAATGGTTTTATCTGTTTTCTCCACACTTTGTATAATGCTGAAATTTTATATTTTGTAATAAGAAGCACTAAGCTTTGAAATGCCATTGCCTAAAACTTTTACTTTCTCATTTCCCTTTTTCCTATTATGGTCGTCTTAAAGCTTATTGAAGCGATAATGTAAGAACGTTTTATTGTAAATCTCTCTATCTAATGCATATATATATATATATATATATATATATATATATATATATATATATATAGTCATTTATAAAATATATATGGCGATTAAGCTACACAGAATATCCCGGATTTCATCCACGCTAGGATTCATCAGGCTTATGCATAAGCGTGGATTAAACGCGGAATATTCTGTGTAGCTTAATCTCCATATATATTTTATGACGTGTTACCTAGCTCTACCTAAGTATTGAGCACTGTTGGAGTAAATACTAAAAGTTTACGCATAAATTTATGCCTTCGTATATTAATTTATGTGATTAAATGAAATAGTAATATATATATATATATATATATATATATATATATATATATATAAAGTTGGTTTAGATTGCTATAATTATCGAATCATATATATCACTTCCAAGAAGTAACCGTAACGAATGTTTGCCCAACGGTTGTTTTCTGAAAGGATTTGGTATATATTTTATTTCGTATTATACTTCTAAAATGTTCTTCTTCCGTTTTAGTTGTATTAGCCGAGGTTGCTGCCATGTACGTATTTCATGTATTTGGGGAAGCTGTAATGTATTACGATGTCGACACAAACCGCAGTTTCGACCTGGGTCCGGACGCGCTAGTTGTTTCTTTGAAAGCTATCAGCTACACGTGCCGACACAGCAAATAATTGTGTTCCCACTATCTTCGAGCATCCTGTTTCGAGAACGCTTAAGTAAACCTGTAATCGTGAAGATTTAGGTTCGTCTCATCTCCAAATAAATTCTTTTGGAAGCCTGCTTATTTTCAATAAATATATTTAGACGCAGCTGTGGTTAACACTTTCTTTGTTACTTTAAAACACAGGTCCTCGGGTCGTGTTGCCGGGATATATACATACAAAACTGAAGAGCCAGTGCTGAAAACAACGAGATATTATCATAAGGCTGACTGGGAAGCCATCAGGGAACTAATTAGAGATGCTCCATGGAAAAATATTTTCTCTCTCCCTGCTGAACAATGTGCAAACGAGACCACTGACTGGTTCAAAACTGCAATCGAAGCGCATGTTCCCATGCGGAAATTTTATAGTAAGCCCCACTCTCCCCAATGGTTTACGTCGACTTGTGCAACTGCCATTGCTCAAAAGCAGCATGCATACCGTAGGTTTAACCGACATCAGTCCAGTTCAAACAGATTGAAGTATATAGAAGCTAGAAATAACGTTAAGAAAGAAATAGCGACAGCTAAGAGAGAATTTACGGAAACCACTAAAAAGCGCATCGAAGCACAAAAACTAGGAACTCGAGACTTCTGGAAAATCAGTGTAGTAAATAATGGGCAATCAACAATTCCCCCACTAACCAACAATCACGAGGTTGTCTCCTCAGCAACCGACAAGGCTAACATGCTTGCCAGTCGGTTTGCCTCAAACTCCACACTGGACCCCTCCAACCACCCCCTACCTGACTTTCCTATGCGTACAGACGCCACACTAGACGATCTGAAAACCACCCCTGCTCAGGTGCATGCTATCATAAAAAACCTTGACACCTCAAAAGCATGTGAACCCGATCTTATCCCAGCTGTGCTATTAAAAATTGCTCAGCCGAAGTAGCTCCAGTTCTCTCCAAATTCTATAACAAATGCCTTAATGAAGCTTGCTTTCCGGGCTGTTGGAAAACTGCTTCTGTTGTACCAGTATTCAAGAATTCTGGCGAAAGGACAGACCCATCAAATTATCGCCCCATTAGCCTCCTCCCACTTTTTGCCAAAATATTTGAGACCATAATTAACCATGCTCAAGTCCATCATCTTACAGATGCTAAACTACTGACTGACAAACAATATGGATTTAGACAAGCCCGTTCCATAGCAGACATCCTAACTGTGATATCTGAACGTATATACCATTCACTGGACAAAGCGGGGGAGGGCAGAGCGGTAGCTCTAGATATATCTAAGGCTTTTGACAGGGTATGGCATGAGGGTCTCCTCAGTAAAATCAGATCATACGGTATCACTGGTAGAATACTTAACATAATTAAACCATTCTTAGATAAGAGAAAAATCCAGGTTGTCCTCGACGGCCGTATATCTAAACAATATGATATAAATGCGGGGGTGCCCCAGGGTTCTATCCTTGGACCTCTATTGTTCCTGATATTCATAAATGACCTCCCCGACAAAACTGCCTCTGAGATGGGTATATATGCTGATGACACTACACTCTATGGCAGGCACGACAGGAAGACGAATGAACACATTTCTAAAGAAATGGCAGAAACACTAGAGGAAGACCTCCAATCTGTAGTGGAATGGGGACAAAAGTGGTTGGTCGCGTTCAATGCTGCCAAGACTAAACTAGTTTCATTCAATAATTACAAGAAACCCTCTCTACCACCCATAGCAATGGCCAACGACTCTTTATCTGAGAGTCCATCTTTCAAACTCCTTGGCCTAACGTTCACAGGAAACATGAGTTGGAACAATTACATTGAAGGCATTGCCAGGGCCGCTGCAAGAAAGGTGGGATCTCTCTACCGTGCTAGAAAACTACTAACACCCGAAAGTATCCTGTACCTCTATAAGGCAACCATTCGCCCATGTTCTGGCACATCTGGGCTGGTGCATCTGCTACTAGTCTCTCGCTCCTTGACAAGGTTCAAAAGAGAGTCGCAAACCTGATAGGCCCTGAACTGGCATCTAAGCTTCAGCCTCTGTCCATCGACGAAATGTTGCATCCCTCTGCCTTTTCTACAAGTATTTTAGTGGTGAATGCTCTGACGAACTGCAATCACTTGTGCCCCCACGACGTGAGCACCCTCGACAAACCCGACAGGCTGCTAAGTCCCACCCCCACACTGTAGAGATCCCCAGATGTAAAAGATCTTTTTACTCCAATAGTTTCTTCCCCAGAACCGCTAGACTCTGGAATTTCATTCCAGGTCCGCTTCCCCAACAGTACTGACGTGCAGAAGTTCAAGTGTAACGTGAACCGACACCTTGCTGCCCAAATCCCCAGTAGTTGTTGCCCCTGATAGTAGCCCTCTACACCAAAGTGGCAATTTGCCTTGTTTGCGGTGAAAATGTAATTATATATATATATATATATATATATATATATATATATATATATATATATATATATAAACGAGTGTATAATATTTACGTATTCGTATTCACGTATTCTAGTTACGTATTTACGTATTCTAGTGGTTAGAATGCATGAGATTGTAGATACGAGTAACAATCATCTATATGACGATTAAATAGTACGTCTTCATTGATTTTAATATATTTACGGTTCGATATATCAGATCGTCTACATCTGGATATGCCGATTGGTCGTCTTCTTATAAGTTTTTAACACAACAGATAACAATTATACCACTCAGGAACAAATAACAGCCTATAGGGTTTTACGAGGTCTCTTAAATAAGTTTCCATACTTTTGTTGGTATGGCTATTTTTCTTGCTGGTACATATATAAAACTCTAGTCCCCCTTCGAAATAATCTCCTCCGGCTGCAATAAACTAATTTTATCGTTCGCATACCCTCTGGAACACCCGATGGAAGTCCCTTAGTGTTAGCGTTTCAATAACCGTCGTCACAGCCTCTTTCGTGTCTTGAATTGCTCATAACGACAGCTTCTAAGAACTCTATGGACAAAGTCAAATCTTCCGTATTTTTAGTTTCTCGAATTTAATTATGTTTACAGTTCCCATTCTAGCAATAAAATGCGTACATATATAGATAGACGACGGTCCCTAACCAAAGAAATTTCTCATTCGACCACTGTGATAATCTGACTTTCTTCATCCTCCAACACTCATGATTACCTCCTACAGACTGTCTGACGATTTAAAATCACTTATGCCACTCAACATCTGATTCTGGATTCATGCAAGATGGTACAGCATCTACCTGAATAATTCCGTATGTTTCTGTGGCGTTTTTTCAAGTTTACCACATATTCATTTGCCTCTCGTTCTTTTGTTGTGTCTTCCCGTCTAGATTGCATTTTTGAAATTCACCAGCTCTTACAATCAGCCTTTAGTAAGATGTATATTAATCCTTGCTGTAACTGTTTATTTGAACCTGAAAACATAAAAAACTGTTCAGTCATAAGATGTGCAACACTAACATATTGAATTGTCAAGAGTCTACGACGATTTTAAATACCTGTACAAAAATGCCTGGAAAATTATTGAAGGCAACTCGTACATCGACTAATAGGGAAACATACCTGTTCTTCTTTGGCAAATCCTCTGAAAAACTGCAATTGAAGATTCGTACAATTCGAAGTCTTATTGGTAGTTACAGCAGCTTTATTCCTGATGTATCCCCCATTGGAGACCTGCAACGCTGGTCCGAGTTTCATGCTATCGACATTATTTATTACTCGAAACCATTACTTTCCACGACCGTCTTTCTTCCATGAGACTACCGACGGGGTCGGCTTTCTCTGACTCTTAAATAAAACAGATACGTGTCTTTCAAGCTGTTTTGTTACGTCATTCGTATACGTTATGAAGATAATCACCTGAGGTTTTTATATGTCATTATTTCATGAAGTCAATAAATTGGTATGATAACATTTTAAGCTATATTTCTAAATTTGTGTAAATAAATATCTATGTTCAATACTTTGAATATTTTAAAATATATTTTAGCTGATAAAATTTTTTGGGCTTGAATAATAATTGTCGACTAGCACACCTTCAGCGTTGCCCCTGTATGCTAATATAATACTACAGTCGATGTGCACACTATATTTTAATCAGTATTCGGCATTGCTTCTGGCCGCTGAACCTCTACAACACAATTCTAAAGTATAATATTACATTTTCCATACATTTTATCGACAATGTATATATATATATATATATATATATATATATATATATATATATATATATATATATATATATATATATCGTAACTTTCTTTCAGTTTAAAAAAAAAACTATGGATATCCATTGTAGGGTGCCTACGCGTGGAATTTTTGTGACAAGATTTGTGCAATCTAATGGCAAGGGGAGGTTTAAGACGAGTTGGAACAATACCGAAATAAGCGGAGAGCACATACAGCACTTGTAATTCCGAAATAGTCACCATCTGGTACTAGCCAGGCTTAATGTTGCTTAACTCCGGTGATCTGACGATATATATATATATATATATATATATATATATATATATATATATATATATATATATATATATGCATGAGCATGTTTCTCTAATTTAAAATGTTTTAATGCGTTGTTATACTCTACAACCGTTCTCTATCTATACACTATATATTTTAGTTTTTGTATTATTATTATAGATTAACTTTGCTTGAAATGCAAATCTGAGTCGGGTCAGACTGTATTTATTGAAGTCGTAAACTGTCTTAATTGTAATAACTTACGTTATGTAGTCTTAATAATATATAATTTAATTAAACAATTATCGTATTATTACTGCGTGTGCATATTTAAGAGTCAATCGATATAAACATCAGCCCACGGAAAGTTTAGCGTCAATTTCATTCTTGAAATAATTATCTTTACTTCAGATGAGCATAATTTCATTGATTAGAACATAAAACTTTTACGCTATATATAGACAGGATAGCAGTCACATGACCATCTGGTGAAAAATAAAGCGAATATAATACGTATATATGTGCTTATATGTTGCTCTAATGTTCTATCCGTAACATTAATCGATAGTATTGATTAGACAAAAAAAAATTAAAAATATGTTTTACTTCGAGATCATTGGAGAAAAAATAAACTATAAGAAAACATTGAATTCAGAATAAAGAATCCGGGTCGTTAATTAGCGAAGATCGATAATATGGCGGCAACATTATATTACACGTGGTTTCGATACGTGGCGAACATGTTATTTCCGTGTTTTGTTCTGCAGAAACGGTTATTTGCCATCGTTTCATGACTCATTGAAATTATAGAAGACGGACAAAACGAATTTTCCGTTTACAAAAGTTGAATTTAGAAACTTCGGGGTTGCCTTTTATCGAATTCAATCTTGTTTTTTATTGAGCAAAGCGGAAAGGCGTATATTTACAAATAATCTTGCGGAGAATAATGTAGTATTTCCTCATTAGAGAAACAAGCATATTAATTATTTTATTCTAAAAAGTGTTTTTTCCGAGGTTTCTCTTTCGTCTATTACATAAAAGACAGCTGTTAGTGTCTATGCGCGTGGATCCAGCTCAATTTAAAAAAAATACAAAACAAATATTAGAAAAACTGTATATATTCTTGATTGACCTTTTTTCTGGGGAAATAATGTATAAAACTAATATATATATATATATATATATATATATATATATATATATATATATATATATATATATATAGTAATTTATAAAATATATATGGCGATTAAGCTACACTGAATATTCTGCGTTTCATCCGACTATAGGATTCGTCAGGCTTATGCGCATAAGCCTGACGAATCCTATAGTTGGATGAAACGCAGAATATTCAGTGTAGCTTAATCGCCATATATATTTTATAAATTACTAACTAGCTCTACCTATGTATTGAGCACTTTTGAAGTAAATACTTAAAGTTTACGCATAAATCTATACTTTCGTATATTAAAATTATGCGAATAAATGAAGTAGGTATATATATATATATATATATATATATATATATATATATATATATATATATGACATAACCCTAAACTGTTCCACACCACCGAAGTCGGCTTGAAAGCAAACAGCAAAGTGTACCTGGATATGATAAAGAGTGTAGTGAGATCCTGGTGTAATCAGGTGACCGCTGGCAGGTCTTGGGTGTAGCAAGAGAACTGGGCGGCAATCCAAAAGTTCAAAAGCAGTGCTACGACTTTGTATCTTTCTCTCACTCTCTTACTGCCCTCCCATCTTCCCCGTTAACCTTAACCCACTGGGCAACTTCGTTTAGTCATACGTCGATAAAATGACCAACATGACTTCCATTATTATGAAACACGGGCTGATAGCCGTGATCAGTCGAGTATTCGCCAGACTGTCGCCGGCGATTGTGGCAAAGACCGGTTCCCAGTTCCTGACCCGTATCGAGGCGGTGATTGAGATTTAAGGAGGATACATTGAATAGATATCAGCTCTACTACATAACTGTGTTACCGGAATTGATATTTTCAATAAAAGTTTAAAATAAAGCTGTAGTGCTGTTTTCTTTAGAGAGACAATTTTCTTGTCCCACGGTGTACATCTTGAAGTAACATTTAAGGGCCCACATTTTACGATGAAACGTTCTGACTACGGTATGCTTAGAAGTCAGTTATGGATAGCACATTCTATTGGAGCTGCTCTAGTTTATTATATATAAGGGACCCTACGAAAATAGCGAGTACCTTAGCTAGTGTAAATTGTAATAAATAATAAAATAAAAATTAGTATACGTCAGCATAAAATAACTACACACAAATTTGTACTCAGTTAAAATGAAGAAAATGGAAGCGGAGTTGATGGGATACAGAACAATAATGTAGATATAATCGCAGCGAATGTTACCGAAGCGTC
>NC_136519.1:44683189-44775689 GCF_053919585.1 Euprymna scolopes | reverse complement strand
TTTGTTTGAAAATTAAATATAAATATATATGCATATATATGCACATACACATCACACACACACATATATATATATATATACATATATATACATATATATATGCATATTACAATAGAAAAATGCGAGCATGAAAAGTAATATGGTAAGCTTAAAGATGAAAAAGTAAAGAACTAGTTTTTAAAACTGGAAAATAAAAGGACAAGATATTCTAGTAAAATATGTAATAAATTTATAACTTAAAATATTGCAACATTAGGAATTGATTGAATAATTTTATAAATTGAATAAAAAAAAACTAGCCCTTTTCTTTTCCATGTTTAAGCTTAACCATATTACTTTTCATGCTCGCAGTTTTCTATTGTAATCCATGATTTTTCTAGGCTTCCAATAAATTCCTTGTTCTTTGTTTAGTTTCAGTCTTATTTTTGCCCCCATAAACACATATGTAATAACAATGTACCGAACTTGACTGCTTTCAATAATATCCCTCCAATTATATTCATTTCATGCGTTCATTCTCTCTGTTTCTGTTGTTACTTCTATTTTCGTGACAGCAATAAATTAATAGCAACAATAGTCTATGAAGCGGCAGTGTTGCCATAGAAACCAGTTATAAAATGCGTCGATCACTTTCTTACATATTTTTATGATTTTTAACACCAGAAAATCCATCATAAATTTTGTTTAACTGAACGAAAATTGAACACATTTTTTTCACAATATAGCTGAAAAGGTAATCTATAAACTGTATATAATTGTTTGAAATATACTCGATAAATAAGTGAGCGGTGAAACTTTAAAGCAGTTCTAAAGGACGAAAACTGCCACTTCAACATATATTTAAACACTATCGTGTTTTAATGAACTTTTTTAATATGCCGTCTTTAAATTAAGAGGAGAAAACAATTGAAGCGCGAAATTGGCGACTTTACTTAAATTGAAATGCTCAACGATAAAAATACAGTTTCTTAAAGGGGCTGACATTATTATTTATTATAAAAATTATTAAATACCTACAGACGCTAGTGTTTCATCCTTTCGAGAGTCATAACTGCAGGATGTCACGATTAACACCGGTCGATAGATTTGAACCCGGAAACAGGAGTCATCTTCATTAATATATATATATATATATATATATATATATATATATATATATATATATATATGTGTGTGTGTGTGTGTGTGTGTGTGTGTGTGTGTGTCTGTGTGTGTATTCGTATGCATATATTCCTACATGTCACAAGAAAGCAGGGAGACACATATGCAAGGGAGACCCTCTCGAAAATATTCCACAGGAGAATACCACATACTTTAAATTTAATTATCGCTGAGAATAAACAAACAAAAAAATGCAATATATATATATATATATATATATATATATATATGTATGTATTGTCTGTATTTTGGAGATTAGGTGTTTTCATTGATTGAGATTGTCGGACTGACTTCCTCATCTTGGTTGCTATTGTCACAACGTTCGGTCGTTTTTGCCCTCCGGCCTTCGTCAGGTGAACCGTTTGTTAGGAGTCTCGAACCCAACCCTTTATTATTATTACGGGGGTTCCGTGTTCGGACTCCGACACCTTAACATCGTTCCTTGTCAAAGTGACCCAAGAGGAAGACAGGGTGAGAATCCAATCAGATCTGGATAAATCGTACAGACAAGAATATGAGAAGGTTAAAGGACGCCAAATCAAGAAGCCCACAAAGCTCAAAGACCAGAGGAATGTAACATCAAAACACCGCTCAACTGTGAAAGCGGTCATCAACCTCAGCAGCCGCCAACTGAGTCACCCAGAGGAAGCAGTACTAAATAAAGGTCTCAACTTCGCAACAACAACCAAACGCGTTCCATTCTTAGATATCATAACACACATGGAAGATATAGCCTTGAGAATCCCATCAACCCAAGGTGATGAAATAAGATGGAAAGTGAGACAAGTACTCGAGAAAGCCAAGCATCCTAAATCAAACATCTCTCGGGAAGATAGGTTAGCTATAAGAACCCTACAGGGTGACAGGAGTATAATAATTCTGCCAGCAGACAAAGGCAATGCTACTGTGGTGATGGACATGTCGGAGTACTCTGAAAAAATGGCAGGCCTAATCGCAGATGGTAGCTACGGTAAAATAAAGAAGGACCCACCTTTGAAAACCGAAAGTAAGCTGTTACAAATCCTTACGAAAAACAAGGAACACATCGCTCCTATGAGATATAGACAGCTGGTCCAGCATTACAGTAAGCTACCACATATGTACGGTCTCCCCAAGATACACAATGACGGTATTCCACTCAGACCCATAGTGAGCTGCCGAGGCTCAGCATGCCACCCACTGAGCAGGTACCTTGTGGATATAATAAACCCATTAGCAGGCAAGTCAGCAACACATGTAAATAATTCTGCCCACTTCACGGAACTGATCAAGGGAGCACCCATCAGTACAAACCAAATGGTAAGCCTAGATGTGGTTAGCCTGTTCACTAAAGTCCCAACTAGTGAGGCACTAGCAGTAATTCAAGACAAACTAGCTGCGGACCTCTCCATAGAAGTGCGCACAAGTGTACCATTGCCAAACTTAATGGAAATGCTGACATTCTGCATAGAAACAACCTACTTCAGAATGGGTACTGACCTATATCGACAAGAGGAGGGACTAGCTATAGGCTCGCCATTATCACCAGTGATGGCGAACATATACATGGAATACTTCGAATACATGGCCTTAGGTTCAGCTCCCTTAAAGCCCACCATGTGGCTAAGATACGTTGATGACACCTTCATACTCTGGCCCCATCAGGAAGACATCCAGGCTCTCCTAGACCATGTGAACTCAATAAGACCATCGATACAGTTCACAATGAAGAAAGAAAAAGATAACCAACTGGCCTTCCTTGAAATACTCATATCACGCACAGACCATGGGCTTAAGACATCCGTATATCGCAAGCCTACCTTCACCGGAAAATACCTAAAATTCAACTACCATCACCCATACAGTATCAACCATGGAATCGTACGCTGCTTACAACATCGAGCAGAGACAATAAGTAGCAACACCATTACATACCACCAAGAAATGGTCAGGTTGAAGAATACCCTCCGTCGTAACAACTACCCCGATAGCATACTATCCACCAGACGTGTTAATAGTATAAGAGAGAAGAATGAAACCCAAAAACCTCCAACGGTCTGCCTACCATACATACGAGGCATATCCGAAAAGATTCAGAGAATATGTGCCCCCTACAACATCAGGACGGTATTCAAAAGCGAGTCAACACTCAGACGACGCCTGGTACGAGTGAAGCCCCGCATGGATGAGAACATGACCAAAAACTGCATATACTCCATCCCATGCAGTTGCAGAAAGGTTTACAAGGGTGAAACATGCCACACCCTTAAAGTACCGGTGGAAGAACACCGAAAAGCGGTAACTAAAGGGGAGACGGAAAAATCGGGTATAGCCAACCATGTCTGGATGGAGAGGGGGGACCATCGCCCCCTATAGGATGAAGTAAAAATTATAAACAGAGAGACCCACTGGAAAATGAGAAAACTTAAAGAAACAGCTCACATGCTCGGACATAACACCCTACTGAGCAAACCAAGCATAGAGCTGAATGCAATTTGGACACCTCTGATAGAGAGAGAAAACCTTGAATAACAACATAGGTTTAACATTAACAGAAACCAACTAAGTATTGTCCTAGTGACATATGGCCGAGTGGTCCTAGACGTTGTATCAAACTTTACAGTTACCCAAAGGTGCTGAGTTCAATCCTGAACGAAGGCAGTGAAAAAGTAACATTGAAAACAGAGAATCGGCAACTATGTCCCAAAGCCTAGCTGGAGTCCGAACACGGTACCCCCGTAATAATAATAAAGGGTTGGGTTCGAGACTCCTAACAAACGGTTTACCTGACGAAGGCCGGAGGGCAAAACGGCCGAAACGTTGTGACAATAACAACCAAGATGAGGTAGTCAGTCCGACAATCTCAATCAATATATATATATATGTGTGCGCCTGTGTGGAAATATTTTTTCAATAACATTTTATGTGCACTAATTCTTTAAAGTATGAATCTCAATATAATTACAGAGAATAGAAGAAACAAATGAGGGTTGAACGTATTCAAACGAATGAACTGTAAGAATTCGTTAAATTGGCAACATCTATCTATGTATCTATTTCTCTTTGTCTCTCTATTATTCTATATCTATCTATCTATCTATCTATCTATAATTATTACTATTGTTTTTATTTTATATTTTTATTTTGTTATTAAACATATTTTTACTTCCGAACTTCAAAGATATAATCATTGTCATAACGCACTATTGCATTCATTTAATTGCTTCACTACGAGCACGCACTTTAACATAAAGTCATTTTTAAGCAGTAAAAATCCAGTTCCTCGAGAAAAAATCATTCTGAATGTGAATAAAATATACGGTTCACTCAATGCAGACGAATTTACTACCACTGATTAAATACTGGAAAGTTTTATATAGTATTAAAACAGATAATATACTTTAGCACTGCTAAAAAATTACTAACTAACTAAATAAATAAAAACTGGATGAAAACACCACACTCTTACAAGGGTTACTTTTTTACTATTTAAGAAAAATAAAGAACCTTCAACGTGTTCGTATCGTAATTGCTTTTACCTCTAAATAAACAGAAAACATGCGTGCCTGTCATATATAAAAACTGAATACACACATCGTATTTTGGGAATGGTAAAACCCCTCCATGGACTTCCTTCACTGTTTTGCGTTGGCGATGCCTATTAAGAATTCTGATAATTTGTTGCGTAAATCTTGAATACTAAAATCGCATTGTTTTTCCGTTCTTCCCTTTCAAATAAGAATAGAGCTAAACCCACGTGATTGCTGGTATTTTGACGTCTCACTGATCGCAAACAATTGTTGGAAATCAGTAGTGAATGCGAGTAAATTCTGAATAACAATAGTGGGTGATCGCAACACGCCATTTTTCCGCCCAATAACAAACAAACGAGGAATGCAATTGAAAGCAAGCATTTTGGAGCAGTGATTAAGGTTAAGAAAAACTTGCTTTGGGCAAAACGTGGCATTTAAATGAACACGCATGGAAGACTCAATAATACTTCACTGTTGTTGCTTGTTTAATACACACTTTTTGTATTTTATTTTGCAGAAGCAAAATGATCAATAAGTATGGATTACATCATATCAATAATGCCAGCGTTTTTTAATACAGGATCGAACGATAAAGTTATCGCAATAAAAGAAACAAACTCTATAGCTTTATTATCATACATTTATAGAAAGATCAATCCTGGTTACTTGATTATGTATAAGAGCTGACATATATCCAATATAGCCGCTTTCAGCCTCAATCACCGCCTAGATATTAGTCTGGAACTGGGAGCATGTCTTTTTTACAAGCGCCGATGGAGCTCGGCGAATACTCGGCGAGTTGCGGCATCGGGATGGCATTGGTGTTGTGTGAAGTCATGTTGGTGGTGTTCTCAACGTATGACCATACGTAGTAGTCCAGGAGGTTTATGTCGGGGGAGGGGAGACGGGGCCAGTGAGAGGAGGGTACAAATTCATTGCACTCCTTATAGAGCTAAGGCTGGATCTCTTTGGAACCGTAGGTCGGTGGTGAATTTTTCTCTCCAACCTAGGGTTTGTCAGCGGTTACCTAATTGCATAGGAGACACACCACTCTTCAGCATATCCAGGTACACTTTGGTGTTGATTTTCAAGCCGACTTCGAAGATATGAGGTGGCATGATGATTGAGACAGCATAAAAAAAAAACACAAAACCGTGATCGGAAATTTGTTTAAATCACCATAGGCACGCCCATGTTATTCGGAGAAATTAAGCGATGCATTTTGATGGCGCTGGCAATGTTCCTGTTGTCATAACTGTGATCGGCAGAGAGCATGACTTGTACAGCGGCGCATCTTCGATTGATAGGCATCTGTGTCAAACAACTCTTACCAGTCACGTTGAACAGTTTACCAGCCACGTAGGGATCTGCATCTTTTTGCCATTTGCCACCTCTATCTGGCATCCATAGAACTTCGTCCTGATCTACGCTTATTTTAGAGTAAATTTCTTCTGGAATTGCGTGCGACGCCCGTAGAGATGGAGCAAAATTGTATATATCATATAAAAAGTTAAATGCGCACATATTGAACCATGTCGGGTTTCTATTTATCCAGTTATAACCAAATGTGTCACCGGCCGCTAACATCTTCCAAGTCGCAGTGTTGTATATACTGTTGATACTTTGTAAGTCTATGGTCGTTGTAGTTTGTCCATCTAGAATTTCTATACCCGTTTGATATTTTCAGCATACATATGAGAATTTTCTATATGCGACACAATTATGTAACTGATTCGATAAAATCTCCCCAGCTTAAAAACTAATTAAAATACAGAAGGCAATGGGGGACAATGAAAATTAGCAAGTACTGCTCAAAATAAAATCACCTGGCTTCCACTGGAATACAGTGTCTGGCAATATCAAGTAGCGAAATTCACTAGCTGCGGTGTTAAGTACTTGCATCAGCCTCTATTGGAATTCTAGTAATAATTGAAATTGTCGATCTTCAAGTACCATATTCTTGAAGTTTTGCCCGGACCCCCTGCGGGGCTGGGCATGAATCTCAAAGATTATATGTGGGGGCAACCCCATATATAAGACCATTGCCCTTGTGGCAATCAGTTATTGGTCAATGTAGGGGAAACCCTTCATACCAAATGTCACCATCCAGCTCCCCCATATCCCCTTCACTCTCCACATTAAAAAAAACGGTCTTGTGCCTAATTTGCTCAGTGGGGAAGCAAATAAATCCATTCAAGTGTCAGATGCTTGTGTCGTGGAGTGGTAGTCACTTACAGCCAGTGTCGTATTGAGGCGAGGAATGACGTTTAATTACATTTCACAGAATTTACTGGTGTTTACCGATGAACCTTGGCTGTCTTTACAACTGGCTATCGGTTAACAGCGTACACTGTCAGCTATTGCCGGCTATGACCAGGATCAACCTCTATTGCACTGTTACGAAAATTAATTAATGCGGTTATTTGCGTTTAGTAGCAAGCTATAATTTTCTCAATCCCGAATAAAGCTAAGTCTCATTGCTTTTTTTGAGTTGGTTACTTTCACTGCATGTCTGGTGACGGCAAATATTACTACTGATACTAATATTAATAGTACTTCTACCACTACTAATAATAGTGATAAGAATAATAATTATAATAGACATGCTAATGCCATTTCTTGTACATAACGGTAAAATAACAAGAATAATACCGAAAATGATATTAATACTAACACTACTACTACGATTAAAAATGAAATATTAGTAATAACGAAATGCTAATAATTACAATACTACTACTGCTACTAGTATTACTACTACTGTTATTAGTAATAATAATTATAAAATTAATAATAATTAAAGTAATAAAAATTATGATAATAACAAAAACAAAGTGTCGAATAATATAAGAAAGTATATGTGTGAACAAAAAACAAATAAAAAAAAACAACGCAGATGGATATGATCTAAAATAGTTCCGAAAATAATATGTGGGTTGAAATTATAAGCGCGCGTAGGAGTGAGTGAGGAGGATAAAGGTCACAATAGATTATCACGTAGACAGGTAATGCGTCTTACTTTGAGAAAAGGGAGGAAGAAGAAAAAGAAGAAGAAGAAGAAGAGGAGGAAGAAGAAGAAAAAGAAGAACAAGAACAACGTGCCGAATAGTTTAATGAAGTTAAACTGTGTATGGAAAAACCTTGAACAAACGTAATAGAGATTATCTAAAATATTGACGAAACTACTACTATTAATGATACTAATAATAATAACATTAAAAAGGGAGAAGAGATTGAACCCGAAGAAGAAGAAGTAGAAGAAAAAGTAGTAGCAGTAGTAGTAGTAGTAGTAGAAGAAGAAGAAGAAGAAGAAGAAGAATGAGTAGAAGTAGAAAAACTTACAGAATAAGCGGAAAAATATAAATGTATACGAAAAAAAAACTTGAACAAACAGAATGCAAGCAAATAAAATATTGTTGAAACAAATTGGCAAAAATTGTTTAAGCGGTATTGTATAAATTTAAGTCTATTTTGTCTGTTGTGAACATTTGCTTTTTATAGAAATATTTTCACCCCCCCCCCCCAAAGAAAATGTACACATGAATGCTAGCGATTTGTCCTTAATGGTTCTTGTGAAAGTGATTACTGCCACTTCATCTGCCACTTCATGTTAAGGAACGGCAAATAAAAATTACTACTAATACTACTACTACGACACATAAAAAATTATAGTGATAATAATACAAATGAAAATATCTTAATGGCACTAATAATAAGAATAGAAATGCTTGTAATAAGAATACTATTACTCTCACCGAACAGTGGAGAAACGTGAACACAACTTAAAGCAAACTTGAACAAACTTAATGTATACGGCTTTTCCTAAAGAAATTTTACGAAACTTAATAAATGTAAACTTATGTATTTAATATGTGTGTAATTTGTTTGCTTTGCGGTAACATAATCGAAAGCGATACTATGAAAATTGTTTCCGTGTTCGGAAATAGTAATCCGGTAATCGAGGAACGACTTGTTTGCCCAAGTGCCATTTTGTCATTCTGCTTAACTAAGAAATAAACGGTGTGTTCAGTTATTTCTGGGTTCAAGCCAACGTAATATGTGTGAAAGTAATCAATTTAATAACAGGAGTAATGAACTGGTGCCGTTTAGCTATGTATTACTTTGAAAAAGAAACTCACTGATTTAGAGTGGTGTGGGAGAATGAAATTAAAAAGTAAGATATTTGCGACTATCATTGTGAGATTACGTAACTGAGAGAGTAATCGTATAGAGGGCAACATATACATTTTAGTACATATAAGCCAGGAAAATCCGTCATTTAAACAACGAAATTAAAAAAAAAATTAATACATTTTTCTAGCCAGGCCAGACATAAACTACAGTTATACTAATAAATAAATCTTTAAGAATATAAATTCATTATTGTTGAAGACCCTTGTTTCTTCTTCTCCTCCTCTTTTTTGTTTTTTTCTTCTTTAAGGTCAGATGCATTCCATGCCTACGTGACAAGAATACCTTCCTCTCTAATTTCTACCTACACCTGTAATTTAAACCCATCGGCCCTCTCTGCTCTATTTTACTTCCACACTACTTTTTCCATCCTTCTCCCACTCCATCCCTCGCTTACAAATATCCCTCTGCTATACACATATTTCTGATGTTTTAAGGTTTCGTTTTGGTTTGGTTTGTAATTGTCTAAATTTAATGTATTCACCTTTTTTCTCCGTCACCTTTATAACGTGGATATATTCATTCATTGTTAAATATTATATGATTGCTTTCAAGTCAAGCACTTCTGTAAAGTTTCTTAAATACCCACTAAAGACGGGACTTTTGTAAACGCAAAATCATATGATGATGTATCTAGTAAATTTTTACTAGTTTACTGAAATACACTAATAAATGTGTAGCAATACCTACTATTTATGTAAAAATAATGAAAAAATACAGCCACACACGTAACCATATATATATATATACACACACACACATATATATATATATATACATATGATAGCTAATTAACTGTATAAGAAATGTGTAGCAATTAACTGTATAAGAAATGTGTAGCAATACCTACTATTTATGTAAAAATAATGAAAAAATACAGCCACACACGTAACCATATATATATATATACACACACACACACACATATATATATATATATATATACATATGATAGCTAATTAACTGTATAAGAATCACTTTATATTCAAAATTCATAATCGAACGGTAAAATTACAAGAATAAAGCGAGATATTTTTTAATAAACATATTTATTTATTAATTTTAAATCCACAGTTTTGAACCGTTAAATATTAATATTATTTGTTGCGAAATACAGAGGTGTTTTTCTTTTCTCCATATCATGGTGGTGCATCTTCAATTGTCGTACCATGGTGGTGCACCTTCAATTGTTGTACCATGGTGGTGCATCTTCAATTGTTGTACCATGGTGGTGCACCTTCAATTGTTGTACCATGGTGGTGCACCTTCAATTGTTGTACCATGGTGGTGCATCTTCAATTGTTGTACCATGGTGGTGCACCTTCAATTGTTGTACCATGGTGGTGCATCTTCAATTGTTGTACCATGGTGGTGCATCTTCAATTGTTGTACCATGGTGGTGCATCTTCAATTGTTGTACCATGGTGGTGCATCTTCAATTGTTGTACCATGGTGGTGCACCTTCAATTGTTGTACCATGGTGGTGCACCTTCAATTGTTGTACCATAGTGGTGCATCTTCAATTGTTGTACCATGGTGGTGCACCTTCAATTGTTGTACCATGGTGGTGCACCTTCAATTGTTGTACCATGGTGGTGCACCTTCAATTGTTGTACCATGGTGGTGCACCTTCAATTGTTGTACCATGGTGGTGCATCTTCAATTGTTGTACCATGGTGGTGCATCTTCAATTGTTGTACCATGGTGGTGCACCTTCAATTGTTGTACCATGGTGGTGCATCTTCAATTGTTGTACCATGGTGGTGCATCTTCAATTGTTGTACCATAGTGGTGCATCTTCAATTGTTGTACCATATTGGTGCACCTTCAATTGTTGTACCATGGTGGTGCATCTTCAATTGTTGTACCATGGTGGTGCATCTTCAATTGTTGTACCATAGTGGTGCATCTTCAATTGTTGTACCATGGTGGTGCATCTTCAATTGTTGTACCATGGTGGTGCACCTTCAATTATTGTACCATGGTGGTGCACCTTCAATTGTTGTACCATGGTGGTGCACCTTCAATTGTTGTACCATGGTGGTGCATCTTCAATTGTTGTACCATGGTGGTGCATCTTCAATTGTTGTACCATGGTGGTGCACCTTCAATTGTTGTGGATTGATGTTGAACAACGAACGCCGCTTAAAACTGTTAACCGAAAGGTAAACTATGATGTTTTAGCTACACGCTAATAAATAAAAACCATTTATGGTGTTGGTATATTTTTATTGTCAATGTTTTACAGGACTAACAATAGATAAAACCAATTTCGAGAAACTTTCATAAAAAAACACACTATAGTACGAGAATACGACGAACATATATTCTGAAAGAAAATGACTTTATTAAGATGAAAGGATATTGTTCAATATATTTCGTAGCCCGCATGACGTTGATTCCCGTCCGGAATTGGCTTTTTTTGGATCACGGTTCCTTCTTGTCGTATGGGTGACGTTCGCGGGAGCGTATTTGCTCGCGTTTTGTTTTCGATCAAAGTAGACACGCGCTGAAAAGGAAGTCAAGTATTCTCAAGAAAATCACTCCCCTCAGACAGGAAGAAAAAAAAGACAGAAGATTTGTTATGAGTAAAAGTCCAAGTGTATTATAAAAAACAAAATAAAACACCATTTCTTGTTACATTACATAAATGCATTACAGTTTAGTGTCGAATAGCGCGAACGTCTGATCTTCTGTGTTCGTTATCGTGGTCTTGATAGGTGTTGAGCGTGGCACACTTCTTTTGTCTATACGAGATTCGACATCTTCGACCTCTCGTCCAGAAACTTCTCTATTGCTTTACGTGACATCAGTCATCTTGCGACCAACAGCCTGTCAGCCCGACGTTTCAACATCAGCAAACAGAAAAGGGGAGATCACCCGACTTCGCAAATTGCCGTGTTTATATACCAATTTGCCAGCACCGGTTAGAGATTGATTTTCAATTCATTTGTATCAAATGATTGAACCGGTCAATTCTCGGTGTCGGCTGACATCCGATACCATATTTCTTCATATCAAATGTCGACCCGTTCAACTTTCCTTTATTGTTTCCTCCATCCTATTTTTAGCGATGAGTTTCTGTTTAAAACTTTGAACTATTTTTTTCTGTTTATCTGTTACTTAAAAATAATATAATTTAAAGCTCTCTCGTTTATTTTATGAATTAAGTAGCAATAATTCCAAAACTCACTAGCAAGCTTCGATTTCACCGCCCACACTTCTCTTATACAAGATGACCCCACCCCAAAAAACTGACCCCAACTCTAATTAGGACCCGTTTCTTAGTGCTTTATCCGAATGAAATGAAACTTTGGTCATGACTAGTTTATTATATTCAAAACATCACATCAACACACAAGGGTCTTTGGCTTTTTTTCTCCGTTGACTCTAAAATGCTCAGAAAAATCATTGAATGTCTTCTGTTTTTTTTTTGGGGGGGTCACCCTATATTCACTATCTGAGACTTCACAGTGTTACACCCCGTTTTGTAATGTTGTATAGTCGTGTGTATAAGCTGTTCATATATTTCCAGTATATATGAACGTGTCTATATTCTGCATGATATGTCATATATTTAATTGTCTCAACGATCTTGAAAGTGTATATGTGATCGTCTAGTGTATATATGACATTTAACATAGACGGTCTTCACAATAAGAGAGGACGGATAATTCCTCCTTACCTTGGCAAAAAGGGAAACATACGTTATCTATCTTGGCTAAAATTTATTTGACCGAGGAATTTGAAAAAAGTAGCAAATGAAGATATGTACGACCCAAAGTTTTGGTTGCATGTACATTATTTATCTTCTTTATCATTGTTTCCTTCTTGAAAAGCTACACGGTTTTCTTAGATTTTTACACTTTAACTATCGACATTTTCTGACAGCCTCCCTTGCTCAGAGCCATTGCGACCAGTGGACCGTCTCTCCTCTTCTGACTGCCGAAAGTGTGTGCAAACTATGACTGCCAACTCTGACTAATAACATTGACTAATTTTTACCTGTAACTCACAAGCATTTCCTTCCTCTATATAACGTTGCCAATACGTATCACAGCACAACCATCGTCTGACCTCTGTCATCTGGTAATCGGTGCTTATTTTTACTTGTCAACCTCCTTTTCTCCTGGGAACTATTTTAATGTAAATCATTACTCAACATAAAATAGCCTTTTCTGCTTTGAATACGGTCGTATAGACAGCCCAATTGTTGATTGTATGAATTTATGTTTTTCTGTAGAGCGCGTTGATTATGTGAATTAATGTTTTTCTTTAAAGCGCAGTTGGATTATGCGTGTGGGTGGAACATTTATAGATTCTTACAATGGACTATTACTGACGTCACTTCCGGTAACCTCTTTCTGTTATGAAGTAGTCACAAGTGTGACTCAGTGAGATAGGGTCGTAACCTTACTTGGTGTTTCCAGTTGAACGGATTCCTACTCAATCAATATACGTTTCTGTATTTTCTGTAAATATATTTCATGTCACTGTTTTTAGCCTTCTCGTTCTTTTTCAACCTTAAACCACAACAAACTGGTCACAAGATTCATATACCTCACAAGGGAAAACCGAATTATTAAATACCCCAGTGCACCCACAACAAAGTGGCGACGAAGAATTTTTGAATTTTAAATGTCAATTAACGGTAATTCCCAAAGTATGTATGTGCGGAAATTCACAAGCAAAACCCGGATGGAGTTACGTTAGGACAAAAACCTCCAACAAATCATAACGGACAGAAAAATAAATGAACGCATAAAAACAAATGCAAGAAGGTAGAATGAAAACTCTAAATCGTGAGTTAAAATCTTTCTTTTTCTCTTAGGAAAATCTGAAGAAAAGAAACGACTTCTGTTTAAAGGCATTTTGTAGTTTGACTGTTTAAAGGCATTTTGTAGTTTGACTGTTTGAAAACAAAAGCACAAACGTTTTCTTTTTAAAGAATCAAGTAACTGTTCATTTTGAAAAGTTGACAAAGTTTCACACACGTGTGTCGCATTGACTCGTTCATTAATTAGATCATTGCAAACTGGAAAACTGAAATATAACATTTTTTCTTTGTTAAAAATATTTTGTCCTTCACTTTTTTTAATATTTGTTCCTGACTGTCGGTAGAAATTAATATTTTCTGATATGAAATTCGAAAAACTGGACATTTTTGGCTTGAAGGCGAAAATTTGTTCACAATCAAATATGTGGGAAAACCTCCCCAACATTTTCCCATTTTTATTTTGGCTTTTATTGTCTTAGATCTAAAAACTCCAACTAATACACACACACAAACACATACACACATACATACATACATATATATATATATATATATATATATATATATATATATATATATATATATATATACCATTTACACACAAAAATAGTATATGTCTTTTCATTCCCTCCAAGATTTTTTCCAGTGTTCATATATGTTTCCATCGCCTGGAGTAGATATCCAAGATGGAGGAGTGAAAGGCTATAATAACACAGTTGCTCAAGGTGCAGCAAAAAATAATAAAAGAAAATTTAAAACCAGTTTCAATGTCAACAACAACTGTTCTTCCAGTTCCACATTGAACAATAAGATAAACAACAGGGGCGACATATGTTGGAGAAAAACTGTTACTTAAGCAGAAGGCACAAGTAAAACTCTTCGTAAAAGTGTTGATCAGAATGAAACAGTGATAACTTCGCAGTTTCTTTCCCAAACCACTATATGGAATTCAATTGAAACGTACATAATAATAATAAGACAAGCTACAACGTGTAAGGTCCTAGACGACCCATGTAGATCATGCCTTCATGAAAAATTTGCTATCCTATACTTTAAAGAACCCCAACATCTATTAAACTGTAGAAGAGAAATAGCAAATAGCTGTGTTCACAGGATAAAATTTATTCTAGGATAACGATACAAAATAGTTTTAAAACTAGCAAAAACAATAGAAAATAAACAAATAAATATATTAAATAAACATGAATATACAAAAACGATCACACATATGCATGTTTATAAATATGTATATATATGTGCATATATATATTTTTTTAAATTCAATTTTCACCCCAAACAAGACACAGTGCCACTTTGAAGCAGGGGGCTATTATTAGGGAATTAATTAGCGGGGTCATTATGAAGGGAGAAGAGTAGAAAGATGTTTGTTAACTTTACACTTGAACTTCTGTATATCATTGCAGTTGGGAAAGCAGAATCCCGGAAGGGAGTTCCAAAGACCCGCAGTTCTGGGAAAGAAACTATTGGAGTAAAAGGCTTTCTTGCACCTAGGGATATCTACTGTAAAGGGATGAGACTTAGTAGCTTGCCGGGTTTGTCGGGGGTAGTTACGTCGGGGAGGTACAAGTGTTTGCAGTTCGTCAGAGCATTCACCATTAAAGTATTTGTAGAACAGGCAGATTTATATTTATATATAAACTAACAATAAAAAAATACTAACCTAGTTTTAAAACAGATCCTTTGTGCGATAAATGCATGGTTATTGGCCGATAGGAAGGGTGCGCTGGATACTAGAAAGATGATTAGCTAACTAAAATCTCAATAGAAGAGGAGCATATAAAAACGATAAACAACCACAGAATGCGCGCATAATCCTGAAGAGTCCTAGAGTGGATGAAACGCGGAATATTCAGTGTAGCTTGATCGCCATATATATTTTATAAATTACTATATATATATATATATATATATATATATATATAGTGCCGGCAAAAAGAAAGTATTTATAATTTTTTCAAAAGCTTAAATTTAAGCTAAATTTCATGTAACTGTTTAAACAACCAACGCCTCATTTCATTCGCCTTTTATTCCTCTACTATTTTACCTGTTCATATTTGACTTTCAATTGAAATATTCTAATGTTCACGTTAATTTTTAAAAAATACTGCAAATATAGGAGGCAAAAAGTAAGTCCGGGGCAACAAATTCGCTTAAAACCAGCTGAAATTATCGCTTCTGAATTAGTTTCAAATCTACTGCAACAGGCAACAAAGCATCTCTAATCGTAATTGTTTTTGTTCCAGGTTTTACAATGTAACATTTAGTCCATATGCCACAACTGTCTCTTAGTGATCGTCAGGAGCTCATTAATCTCCACCTTTCTGGTTTATCCAATCGAGAAATCGGCTGCAGATTTAAATGTGATGGGAAAACGGTACAAAAGACTGTGCAAAAGCACCAAAACACCGGTAGTGTTCGTGATTCCCTGTAATCTGGTCGTACTAGAGTTTCTTCTAACAGGGAAGACAATGTTATCAAGATCTGCAGTCTAAGAAACAGATTTGAAACGGCTCCCCGAATCCAACAACAGCGCAAGCTTGTTAAAAAGTACTCTCTTCCTACTGTCAAGAACAGATTAAAGAAATTTAATTTGCGAGGATATGTTGCAAGACGCAAGCTAATGATTTCTGTAAAGAACAGAAAGAGCAGTTTAGACTTGGTCAGATGCAATGAAGATCATGATTCTTCATATTGGTTAAAAGTGCTTTTTAGCGACGAAGGCAAGTTCAATAGGCTAGGCAGGTATGGTAGGCAGTACGTCCGTCGGAGGAAAGACGAACCAATTTAATCCTAGGTGCACAGTTTCAGCGCTGCAAAGTGATAGAGGCTCAGTTTTGGTGTGGGGCATTATTAGTACCAATGGTGCAGGGACTATAGTTCGTTTGCAAGGAAGAATTAATGCAACCAAGTATATTAATGTGTTGACTGAGCATTTTCTACCCTACTTTGGTCGGAATTTGGATGATAATCCCATCTTCATGAAGGATAATGCTCCCATTCACATAGCTGGTAAGAGGTTCCTGAAAGAGCATGGTATTCCATATTTGGATTGCCCTGCACAATCTCCAGACCTCAATCCTATCGAAAATGTATATCCTTACATCAAACAACAGCTTTGCAATGAGAAAATTCTAAATTTGGAAGACTTTTGGACAAAAACTAAAGAAAAGTCGAATTCCCTTTTCCCGGAGTATTGTTGCAGTTTAATTCAAGGAATTCACAAAAATTGCAGGCTGTAAAATTACAGAAGGGCTATTCTACTAAAAATTATCTAGTTCATTGTGTTCCTGCTGTATTTGTGTTGCATTATGTCCTAAAGTTACATGTAAATAACAATTTTCCACTGTACGGACTTTCTTTTTGCCTCCTCAATTTGAAGTTATTTTTTTTTAAATTGATGTGAACACTAGAATATTTCAATTAAAAGTCAAATATGGGTAGGTAAATTTATAGAGGAATAAAAGTCGAATCAAAGGAGGTATAGTTTGTTTAAACAGTTACATTAAATTTTGCTTAAATCTATCATTTTTTTAAAATGCACAAATGCGGACTTTCGTTTTGCCGCATGTATACACACACACATATATATATATATATATATATATATATATATATGTGTGTGTGTGTAATGCACTCTGCAATATATAGTTGTGTATATGAGTATAGTCTATGTCTGAAAATAACCGTAAAAAATATAAATGTATGTGAGCATAAAAAAACGCGTGTCTCTCTATCTCGATATATAATACACACACAGACATATATATATATATATATATATATATATATATATATATATATATATATATATATACTCTTATGAACTTGTTTTTTGTGCATTGCTATTCATATTAAAACCCCTTCTTTCTATTTATTTAAAAATAATATAAAACTTGGTTATATGTGGGTCCTGGAATTATGTTCATCTACAAAAGATCTAGCTAATTTACATATTTTTTTAAACATGCATTTTAATTAATCCTCTAGTATTTTTTTCGGGTTTCTTATGGGACGATTATTCTTAAAATACTATTACGTGTAATTATATATGCAGAAATCCTATATGATTAATACTCGTGTAATATTTGCGTTAAAAAGATTTTAGGAAACACAAACCTCTCTCTCTCTCTCTCTCTCTCTCTCTATATATATATATATATATATATATATATATATATATGTCTGTATGCATGCTTATATATATTTATTTAAAACTCTTGCGATACCAAAGCCATCTGTCAGCTTTTGGTCTTAAATTGCCTCTGTGTTTGTACATTTTCCTAGTAAACTATTCTTTCAATTTTCCGTCTACAGGCTCGATATTTGACATAAGGCGTATTGAGATTTGGGGGAAACATTTTATTCGGCTTTTGGCTAGAAATTTGGCTGTCAAGCGGTAAAACTTTAACGATTTTACCTTAAAACTCTACCAAACTCGTCTGCCAATATTAGGTCTAAACATTTGAAATTTTAGATGTAGGTTCCTTGAACATGGATCAACTATTTTATTTGATTTGAGCCTAAAACAATAAATGTCAAGCGATCAAAATTTTGTAAAAGTTTAAACCAAATTCACTTCTCATCACATTTTTAAGTCTAAACATTTTAAATTTTACATAAAGTATATTCAGACAATAAGGTAAGCTCTTTGCTCGTATTAGTTTGCCAAAAATTTATTTTTCAAAGGGTCAAAGTTCAAAAGATTTAACTTTTGCGGTGCATAGCAAACTAATAAGCCACATTTGGGTCTAAAGTTTGGAAAATATACATAAATACTAGTCAGACATGCAGCATGATTTTTAATGAGTTTTTGAGTGATAGTTTGGCTGCCAAGAGGTCTTTGCAGACTCTACCAAACTCCTCCGCCAATTTTTGGTGCAAACACTGTTAATTTTAAATGTAGGTTACCTAGACATGAGTCAAACATCCTTTATATATATATATATATATATATATATATATATATATATATATATATATATAAGGTGTGTGTGTGTGTGTGTTTCTGTGGTCTGCTTGTGCGTTCTCGGAAGCGCTGTGATGGAACTAAGACCGCGATGAATCTCTTCTTCACGAGAAGTCCTTCGTGGGAAGCGGATGCGTAACTGACAGATCGATGTCAGACTTAATTATTCGGTCTGGTAGGACAAAGGAGAAATAAATCTTTCTAATCGAGATTACTAACGGGCCGTGAAAGAGACTTAAATCAATCGGTTGGGAGAGGAGTACATCCTCTCCTAGAGCAAAACTTGTCATCCACATGAATTCATTCGTTTAGTATATATATATCGAACTTTTAGAAAGTAGAATTTACTACCCTTCCTTTATCTTTGTAGTTTTTGTAACCTAATATACATTTCCTCGGTGGTCTTTCTCTCTCTCTCTCTCTCTCTCTCTCTGCCTTTTGTCTGACTGTCTGTCTGTCTGTCTCCTTCTCTCATACACAAAAATACAGCAACACACAAATAAGTAGAAATGTACTAATCCAAGGTACTAAAATTAATATACTTAACTGATTTATTTACATTAAAATATTTGATAGTCGTGGAAATGAAAAATGGAAGAAACTATGTGCATTTAAGCAAGTAATAGATAGAGGGATTTCTGAGAAAGGACTATATATATATATATATATATATATATATATATATATATATATATATATATATATATATATATACACCTTGTGTGCAGACAATATTCTTTCATTTAAACAAACGTTGATGAAGACAACAGAGAGCTTTCGTTTTATTATACTTTTTTTTCAATTTTTCGTGATTATCGTTTTAGTGTGTAGATGGAAAGAATTTATATATGCTTCATGTATAGTTTGAATTTTCTAATAAGACACGATTAGGAGGGCTGTGTTAATATCATTGCGAAAAGGGCTGGAAGGTTTTTATATATAGTAAGAGAGAAGAATGCGTACTAGCTGTGAGTATTCAGTGTCGGGAGGAAGGTTCCCACTTCTGTGATCAGGGCTTGTTCAGTTAGGTGGTGGAGGGATACAACAATATTTTTTGTTTCTGCTTGGTCGGAATGCGATTTGATTACGGACAAGTTTTTGAGTTTTAATGTATATAGGTTCTAGTGTTTTTAACTTTTTGCCGTTATTTTTGTGCTGTATTATTTGTGTGTTGCTGACAATAATTGTCCTTACTTCGGATAAGAGGCACTTTTTTGGTAAATGTTGTAGTATTGCCCTTGAATCTGTACTATGCATTGACTTTAACGTATGGCGTTACAAAGAGAAAAGATAATTGCAACTTTTTTTAGATTTTGAATGAATTTGGCTTATATACAAATGTATGTAGATTTGGGCAAATCTTATTGATTTGATAATATTGGTTCTTTTTTATCACTGGTCATACAATTTTAGCCACAGACTAGTATCATATAATCTTCAAAAACAACCTGAAAATTTTCATGAAGTTTCGTTACATAAAACAAATGATATGAGCATTGCAATATTCCATTTGGGTCAGATATAGATATATCACCTTTCTTGGCAATTTAATAAGTTCGAAATCTCGGCGACTATTGATCAGAATTTTACGAATAAAGGCTTGTTGGAAAGGTAATGATCTGAATTGTGTAGTAGGTTATGTGACGTTTGCGGTTAAGGTCGAAAATTATTGTTTGTAAACGGCGGGATCACTTTTCTGTATTAATTTAACACATAATGGGCACTCACTTTATGGCCATATTATGGGGATCTATAATTTTATTTAAGTGTAGTGTTCATTGTGGACTAGTAAACCAACACAAAACCTACCTTTAAAAACACTAAAATATAAAATAGAGTAGAGATATAACAAGTCAGAAATAGTTGTTATTAAGTTGCTGTTATTTCAGATCATTTGAAAGTTTTATGTTTCTCTCCAACAAGGCCAGTCGAATTTCTGGCAAAAGTGCAGTGAGGATGATGCTTACTATGTAAAAATAAATTTTGAAGCAGCAAATGTCGCTCGTTTTAAGGCTACATTTTCACTTCCTCGTCTTTGTCGCCCTTCGACGTTGTGAGTTTAAAATTATGGGATGCTTTACTTTTGCAAGGACTCTTGCATAACAAATCACGTTCGGACGCCAAGGCGTAGTCATCGTTCGTCGCTGGCGAAAGTCAATAATAGTGATCACTATGTGGAAATATTAATACTGGTGCAGAAAAAGCCATCCATTTTAATGGTATCTCCCCTGTCTTTGTGGCTCTTCAATTTTTGAAAATTAAAAACGTTAGCTTCACTTTCGGAACGACCCACGTAGTACCCCACTTTCGTTCTTTCTCTCATCTCTCACACACAAACACACAATAACACATACACATCTGCACAGCTATAAATACATAAATTCGATAATATCTTGCTTTATTCGTACATTGAATCTATGAAATGTTTGAGAAGAAAAAAAAATAAGACATTAAGTAATTCAACATGCGTTAACAGAATGGGCGATAGATATTGGATGAACGGATCGTGGAATTAGAAACAGTAGCAGTATCAAAAGCGAACACTGACAGGATTATTTCAATGAATACTTATTGCAAATAATGGTTCAACCTGTAAATAATGGCCCGCATAGCTAGTCGCCGTGGCAAAAACTGTTTGGAGTGAATGACATAATTAAAGATCTGTCACAGTGTCACTTTTCTAACGTCTTACTTATTTTCCTAGCAGCAGTATACATTCTTCTTCTTCTTCTTCTTCTTATTCTTCTTCTTCTTCTTCTACTACTACTACTACTACTACTACTACTAATACTCCTCTACTACTGCTACTAATACTTTTTCACAGCAAACTTTCGTGCAGGAGATATCGTTTCTGACACACACAAACATAGCACGTCTTTTTCTATTGACACGCGAACCCCGAGAGCGCTTACATTTAAATCTTATTTTCGTCTTAATTTGTTTTCTGTCGAACACGTTTCAGGTTCAAATGCCAGTGTCTCCCTATAATTAGCACACGCTAACTGTGAGCACTTATTGCTGAGTCTTTTCACACCGTCACCAGAGTATAGTTGCATCCAAAAGCAGTGGTTAAAAATAGTGTAAACTTAAGGTTTCTGAGGGTTGTATCTATTCAGTGTATCTTTTACTCTCTCTCCCTCTCTCTCTCTCTCTATCTATCAATCAATCTATCTATCTATCAATCTATCTATCTCACTTTATTTTTCTCACTCACTCTCATACACGAAAACACATAAGTACACATGCCAATATAAGTAGAAATTAATGGTACTAATAGAGGGTGTCTCAATAAAATTTATACACTCTTTAAATGACCATAAGAACCAACATTTATTTTAAGTAAAAAAAAGGGTTTCATACATCAAAATACTGTGAACAAATATAGAAACCAGCTAATTATCGAAAGTTATCAAATTATTAACTATTGTCGTCCATGAAAAGATGAAAAGGCTCACTGATGGGACCGAAAACGTTCCTAATCAGTTCAGTTGGTATGTTGACACATCATCTTTCGCTGGCAGCTTTAAACTCATTCATTGTAGCTCGTTTTGTGGTAAGAATACTGTGTTTAACATGCCCCAACATCGCCCATGAAAAGAGAGAATCCAGAGGGGCCCAAATCCGATGAGCGTGGACAGTACTCGATAATCCTACTTGTCCTTACTATTTCTTTAGCAAGTGGCTATCAAGATAAGCTCTTGCGTCATGATGATAGTGGGAAAGTGCTCCATCCTGTTGGAAGTTCCATTCCGAAACATCTCTTGGGAACGTAGCATAACGTATTCATGTAGCAAGTTGAGATAATTTAAAGAGTGTATACATTTAATTGAGACATAATTAATAGATTCAAACACTGTAGATTGTAGGTACGAAGGAAAAAGCAGATGAAAATGACCATTTAAGTTTTTCATAGAAAAGATATACGTTGGGGCAGATGTGTATCTTGCACGTGTAAAATATGTATATGCACGTTAATCCCTAACGTATACGCACAAACATATTCGTTCTTTAGATATGGTTGAATATTTATATGTACTAAATAGATTCTTGAATTCCTAATCAGATCATTAGGAATTACGGAACAAAGCAGTTATATGCAAGGGCTTTAATGTGGCTCCACTTATCTTAATTTGTTTTTATGTAGAGGGACTTCCGTCGTAAAAACTCCGATACAACTCACGTTTTAGAAGTTTAAGTAGAAATTATACTTAAATTCGCCAAATTTTGCCAAATTTAATTTTCTTGCCTATTATAAGGATTTTTGAAGGTACAATCTTTAATGTAGAAATTTAAATATTTCAGCATAGAATTTAATGTTTATTAATCGCATGCAAGCGACTCTATAAGTCATTCCGTCGGTCGGTCGGTCGGTCGGTCGTCTGTCGGTCGGTCTGTCGGTCCGTCTTTAACACTTTTGTACTTGGCTTTTTTGGTTAAAATCAAAGGTCTGTTGTTAATAGATGCTGTTCTTAGGTTTTAAAGCTTTTTCTGGCCTCTTGGTCATGATCCAAATGTAGTATCTGTTCAGGCAGATACTGTAAGCAAAGACCACATGTGGGGGCAGCCCCACATATGAGACATTGGTCAATGTAAGGACAACCCTTCATACCAATTGTCACTATCCTACTCACCGGGAAGTTGGTGCCCATTCCCCCTTCACTCCTCACATTAAAAATCGACCTTGTGCCTAATTTGCTCGGTGGGAGAGCAAATAAATAGCCTTTTCTTGGCCTCTTGGTCAAGATCAACGTGTAGTATCTGTTCAGGCAGATACTGCAAGCAAATACCATATGTGGGGGCAGCCCCACATATAAGACGTTGGTCAATGTAGGGACGACCATTAATACAAATTGTCACTATTCAGCTCCCCTACTCACCGGGGAGTTGGTCCCCATTTCCCCTTCACTCCTCATATTGAAAATCGGCCTTGTGCCTAATTTGCTCGGTAGGGGAGCAAATAAATACCCTTTTCTTGGCCTTTTAGCCAAGATCAAAACGTAGTTTCTATCTTACTACATGCTGTATTTATGTTGGTAACTTTGGGATATAAAATGGGGGATCACTTTACTGTATTAATTTAATATAAAACGATTACCCACTTTACAACCAGTCAGTTTCAAAGCCATTCAAGTGATTCTCCAGATCATTCAAGTTGTTTTTGAAGGATTCCAGCTATTTTTTAAGCATTCAAGTCATTTTTAAGGTCATTAAAATCATCCTTAATTCATTAAATTCATTCTAAGTCATTTACTTATTATTTATTTAAGTTATTTCAGCCCATTTTTCGATCATTTTAGTTTATCTTACAAATTTCATGTCAATCCTACATTCACACATTCATTCATTACACGAGAGTACGCGACTACTTGCAATCAAGGCTTGTTAATAAAACACTACTAAAATAATTTTAATTTGAATTCCCTCTTAAATCTCCTTAAGTTTAAGCATTGCTCTTTAGATATGTTCTTCAATAAGAATAATGTGATGGGTTTTACTTTAAATAAGAAAAAGTGGTTCTACATATGAGGTTTAGTGTAAATGAATTTGAAGTATAATCTTTGCTGAGGTGAGGAGTTCTGTAACGCTGTTCTGTTCTAGAAATGTCTATTCATCTTTTTGTCATAAGCATTAGAGTGACGATGATAAATATCATCATCATCAGCAGAAGCAGCATCTTTATCAGCATCACCAAAACAGCTTCTAAGAAATAACCATCATCAAAGTAATCCCCATCACTAATAAGCTTTTTTTTATTTTAGAAATATAAAATGGTTGCAAGAGGCTGGATCATTTTTCTCTAGGAAATTAAACAAATCGCATTCTAAATAATAATGAACTAAATTACAATCTTTCCCTAATTAAACTGTGACTTCGCTTCCTAATAATAAAAGATGGGTGTGGTATACTCATTTTGCTATCTATAAGTTCGTGAGTGCGACAACTAATTGGATGATGACAGGGGGGATGTGTGTGTGCGATAGGAAGTGATAGGAACCTAACTATAAATATGTCAAGCCTAACGCGTATATATCCTGTTATTCCCGGATTTTACCTCATACTCCAATGGATTTTTATAATATCCTTTTTTACTTTTACGTTTTTTTCTTTTTGCTGTTTTCATAATCATTAAGGAGATTTATAAACTTTCGCAAAGTGTTAAAAACTTTTTATGCAAATACGATTCAATTCATATTTTTAGGTGTTTTTAATGCATTAATCTGCAAAATTTATTGTATATTTTGCAAATTTCTTTCCCCTGATGAGTAGAATTTCATTTTTTGACACTTGTAGTAGTATTCCTCACCTGATAATTTAAAATTCTGTATACCTGATTTACAGGTTTTAATATTTATTGGAAAAGTTGAAATAATTTTCAATAAGATATTCTAAAAGATATATATATATATATATATATATATATATATATATATATATATATATCTTTTAGAATATCTTATTGAAAATTATTTCAACTTATATATATATATATATATATAATTATTATTATTACTAACTATAATAATTATTAAATACCTACAGAATCTAGTGTTTCATACTTTCGGAAATCAACCGTGCAGGGTGTCACTATTAAAGCCACTCAATAGATTCGAAGCCCAGCAACAGAAGTCATGTCTGGCTTCATTAGCAAGGGTCCGACGCATTTGGCTACAATCAACCGCGAGAGATACAGTTGAAATTTTAACATTTAATCTTATTAAATACTTTTAACGTCAGTCAGAGTGATCTAATCATTATATGACGATCTGCGTATATGAGCTAAGTTGACCGACTTTATTTCAACTGAAAGTGCTCAACGATAAGAAACAAGTCTCTTAAAGGGACTGACATTATTATTTACTATAATGATTATTAAATACCTACATACACTAGTGTTTCATCCTTTCGGGAATCACCAGTGCAGAGTCTCACGATTAACACTAGTCGAGGGATTCGAACCCCGGCAACAGAAATATATATATATATATATATATATATATATATATATATATGTGTGTGTGTGTGTGTGTGTGTGTGTGTGTGCGCGCGCGTGTGTGTTTGTGTATTCGGGCAACAGTTTACTCCTATGGATGTTTAATTGAACAACATACATACTCCTCTTTGTTTCTATTACGAATCGTTTTTCCTCATTTTGTGGGCCGGTGTTCAAACGTTCTGTTTGCGTTTAAAAAAAATAGCAATAAACGCGATTGTTTTCAACTTTAGGCTGCGTTTTAGTGACTTTATTGAGAAAGTCAATTAAAATCGTTTAAAAGCGCTCAAGCGTAATCTCTCCTTTTTCATATTGAGTCTGATTGATGGTCGTTTTTTATGTGAATGAATGAGGCTTATTTTTTATTATATTATATCTGCTGTTTTAACTCCTTCAATGAGGTTCTGTTTTTGGTTGAGTTTGTAATTATATTTATTAATTTGTTAGCCTACCGTAAAAATTGCATGATTAAATGTTCAGAAATTGTCCAAACCAGATATATGCAGTCTTGTAGCTGATTTGTATTTCCTATTGGATCACAAGGAGCTTTCAGACATGCCATCAAAGATCTATCCTTGAACACAGTTTGTGGTGTTTCCTGGAAGCTTAGTGGCAACAAACCCCACAGATTTCCAGTACTCTCAACCTCTTTCGATAGTATTTTCAAATACACTTCCATTTATTTCTCGTTGGCAGCGGCTACTGATCTTCACTGGAATTTAAGTGAATTTAAGCCTTCTTATGGTCCCAGTTCTCTTCGCACTTATCCAGCGGAGGTATGGTTAGTGCTCTATCCGGTCTTTCCTTCCTCCTAGACTCTACTTAACTGTTTGGTCTCACTCTTTTTGGGAGGATAGGTTGATACGACTTGAATGTTCTTGGTTCCATGTAGCGCTTTATGTTTAGCCTCTGCAGCAGTTTGTCTGGCCCGGGCTGTTGTCTCATGTGTTCTAGTCTCCGAATTTAAGGGGTTTCCTTAATATTTTAGCTGTTTTCATTATTGTTGTTCGTTGTATTTTTCCAGACATTCAATTTGATTCTAATTTCTCCCATTCTTCTTTCAATGATTTTCGAAATTGTTGCTAGTGCTCCTACTATTATAGGTATTATATTGATTTATTTCATCTTCCATATTTTTTTCTAACTCTCTGGCTAGCTCTGTGTATTTGCTCCTGTTTCTCTCTTTTTTGGATATTCACCTTGTGGTAAGCTGGACCAGCAAAGTCCATGATTTTCCAAAACTTTTCTTTCTTTTTAATTATTACGGTATCCATTCTTCTTGCTTGGATGGGTTTATTAGTTTTTATATCTATGCCCCACATAATTTTAGGATACAGACATACAACTGATGAACCCATCAAAGCAAGAAGACCAGATGTCGTATTTGTTACTTTTAATCTTTTCATTGGTGGTGGTGTATTGTTAGTCCCTGCTATTATATGAACCTTAATTGACTGACATATTATTTACGAACGTGTTTATGCTAGGTAAAGATATCACAAGCAAATTTGTTGCGGGCACTGAGAAAGTGTCAAACTCTAACAGATAACATTACAGAGAATAACAGATAATATTATAGAGATGTTTAATCAACAGGCATTGAATCCGTAATATCGTGAGCACACCAGTCACGGTTCCAACTTAAAGGCTTTCAGCCGTTATCGCGCGGAGGCAGCTTGACACTGTGGGTCGCTCGAGCGAGCACGCGAGCTGTTGCTCTGATCCGCCGGCTATTCACATACTGGATTACATAGCTGTGGGCATGGGCGACGTTGCACACGTTTCGATCTATAGGATAAAACTAACCTGTCTCACAAGGGTCTAAGTTCATTGACGTCCTGGTGGTTTTAGAAACACACACTGATTAAGAAAAAAAAAAGATTATATGAAGTTATTATCATAATACGAGATGTTGCTGCGAATGTTTTACTGGAGGAGTCATAGGAGAACGTGAAAGAAGCGTCCATTACTTGCCATTTATATGTGAGTGCGAAAGTGTGAAATGAAAATAATGACGGGCTTTTGTTTACTACTAGATTTCAAATCAAAACACTCGATTGCATGTATTTTTTTTATGAATTATCGTGTCAAAGATCTGGAAATGCAAGAAAGCTGGGCTTAAATACAAATGCATTAAAAAATCTCTTTAAAAAAAGGAAGTCGATTGTTTGTCAAACTTTGTTACTTTTTCTTGAACCTGTCAATGCTTTCGTGAAAGAAATATATTTATTAATATTTTTTCTATCGCAAAGAAATAATGACACGTCAAAAGCATGTCAAATAACGTTAGATGCGAGAAATGAATCCATGATGGCCAAAGAAATAAGATTAGCATGGCGAAGTCAATAAAGCTGAAAATTACAAGATTTTCATGGAGGATATCTCCATATCCAGGCATTGACATTGTTTTGTAAGTGCACGTATATTGTATATCTCATATATAAAGTGAAATTGACTTTACTTTCCAACATTCCGATTCGATAATTTTCGTAAATAACCGCAAGTATATAACTATATTCGATTAGTGATTTATACTCTATGTGTTTCTATATTTTGAAAAAATATTTTTTTTTAACTTTCGATCAATTTATTTGACTTTAATATTTAGTTATAAAATATTTTCTAATAAAATAACATAAAAAAGTAAGTGAATATTAAAGTCTACTATACCAGGAAGATATTTTCCATAGCACTTTTGTATTATTATTATTATTATTATTATTTTATATATAAATCTTGCAATGGTTAGAATATACTGTGATGGACTTTCCGTCGATTTCGACGTATGAGCTTCCGCTACACTGGCCAGGTTGCTTGGAAATCCACTCTTATAATTTGATTATAGTGGTGAATGCTTTGTGTAAAACTGACCACACTCTTTGGTATTACTGCCAAACTTTGTCGGTGCATAGGACTGCCAGAGGCAGCGTTAACAGTAGACCGCAGGTTTTTACATAGAAGTTCCCTTCTACTAGATGCATGTCTTAACGAAGACTGGGGGGCATCCCTCCCGCTGAATTAATGCACCCCCAGTTACCAATCTGGGAATTTCTAAGACGGCGCATAAATATATATATATATATATATATGTATGTATATATATATATATATATATATATATATATATTTGGAGGTACAGAATTTATATACAGTTTTAAATAAAATAGGTGGAAGTTTCTCAAGAGATCTTTCGGCTATCATCTTATCAGGAGAAAATCGATAGCGTACAAAATAATATTATGTCGAAACTTTAAAGAGTTCTAATGGGGAACTATTGAATGTGCCAAAAGTACGGGAGCAAGTAAAATTAACTTTATTATCGTTTAAAAACGATCAAAATATTGGCACAACGGGGGGGGGGGGACAAAAAACGGGAGAAATTATTCAAAAATGCGCTTACTGTTTCCTTTTGTCGACACAAATAAGGCTTACACACCACAATAGAGACAGACTCCAAAATCTTTAAATGGTTTCTGGAGTCCGCTCTATGTAACACCTCGAATCATTCTATTTTATATATATCGGTACAGCACGACTTGTCAACCAAATGCTGGCAGAGTCCAAGGTTGCAGAAGGAGGGGGACTACAACACCCCATCCTCCCTTTTCTGATCTTCGATGGAACATGCTGGTTTATACAAACACACACACACACATACATACATATATATATATATATATATATATATATATATATATATATATATACATACTAGCATAATTATTCGGCGATTCCCGATTGACATAAAGTTCCGTTTGAAACACGACTGCTGTACTAATCATTTTCATCATGGGTAACGTTGATACCCCCACAACAATTTCTAAAATAAGAGAACGGATAAAAACATGTAAATGTAATCATTTCAAAAAGAAGTATCTAATACCCTCTCCAACAGATATTTCGGCAGAAGGAATCACTGTCATAAAAATACTCACGATGTTGTGAACCTAAAAAAATAACCTCAATGCGTGCGTTTATTTTTTTATTTTGGTTAATGTGTAGTTTAGAGTAAATTATTTGGCAGACAAAAAACTATATAAAAACTATTTATTTTTATATAAAACATATTATAAGACCAAAAAGATGAAATAAAACCTGTAAAAAATTTCATTTTTTCATCATCAATATTAATTATTCGAGGCCGCTGTATTGCTTTTAAAATGTGGTCTTTCTAATGTTTGGCAGATTGGCCATTTTAAGCTCTTTCATTAACTATGTGTTTGGCCGCGTTATTTATTTTTTTTTTTTTGTAATATAAAACCTAAAAAAGACAAACTTTTAAACGTGTAAGGCTTGCACATTGAGTCTAGTAAAAAAATGATAACAAAAAAAAAAAAGACGAAAATGATTTTTTTTTTGTTTTGGGTCTAATTAAATTTTTATATGAAAATAAATAATTTTCATAATTTTTTTGTCTACTAAATAATTTATGCCGCTAAACTACACATTTTCCTTTATTTTTTGAAAGGCCCCTTTTTTACTGTTTTTTTCTTTTTGTTAATAAAGGAAGTTTTCGATTTGCTTTTTTTAGGGAGGAGGTGGTTTTCGATTTGCTTTTTCTTTGTCATTTTATGTTGCCAATGTATCCCCCCCCAAAAAAACATTGAATTTGTCTTATTTAGTTTTTTTTTTGGTTTATTAAATAGTAAGGTGAAAGTAGAGAATGGTCTCATAAAAATATTTAAATTTATCGTTATTTTATGTTTCCAATGTAATTCATACCCTTTCGCCACCAGATAAATAAACAAATTGTATTTGGCATATTTTACCCTCGCTCTCAATCGCCGAACTTGAAAAATGCTAGAGGTGACATGTCTCGTTGAACGCTTAGTGGCAACAATTTGGTGCTCATTGTAAGTTAAATTTATATAGAAAGAGATCCCCACTCTAACATATTTTTATCAAAATATCTTCTCTCATAATATTTATAAAGTCTGTTTAAATGTATTAGGCTAAAAAGAGTAGATCTTCATTCTTTAAGGAGTTAATTAAAAAGTTGTTTCTAATCGGTGACATGAACGTGAAAAAAGAAAAAAAAAGTGTAAATGGTCAAATTTAGAGGAAGGCAGTAGATCTTCATTTTGTAGGTATTAAACGACGCTGGGTTACGTGGTAAAAATTTACCGATTTATGGGAAAAAATAAACAAATAAAATCTTTTCAGTTTTTTCGGAAGTTTTTTTTTTGTTTGAATATTTAAAAAAAACAATGGAAACCAAACATTTTTCTATCCACACGGAATTATTTTTCCAGCTAGAAACTTAATGAAAGTACAAAATGATTTTATTTGGTGAACGTTTGTTCATAGCATCTAGGGGAAAATAACTCTAAAAAAAATCATAAAAAGGGTCGCTATTGGAAATATTAATTCCAAATAAATTAAATTAAATATATTATCAATATAATTGTTGTTTAACATTTATTGAATAACAATTTCACATAGAATACTTAAAATACTTCTCTCGCTAAAAACCTTAACTAAGATACCGCCATTTAGTAAAATCGATTTTTCTTAATGATTATGCAAATAAGGTGATCTCTTAATAGCATATTTTTGCAAGAATCATACTATATGTAGAAATATTCGAGTAAGACACGTTTTGTATATATTAATCAAATTGTGAAAAAACAAACAAAGAAACAAACAAACAGGAATACGAATATATATATATATATATATATATATATATATATATATATAGATATATAGTCCTTTATTTTTCACTAGAATTCTTACGTATATTCAGATTTTGTATATATATATATTCTTTATATATATATATATATATATATATATATATTCTTTATATATATATATTCTTTATATATATATATATATATATATATATATATATATATATATATATTCTTTATTCCTACAGCCACTAGTGTTTCATCATACCGGAATTGTCTGACTCCGAGTGCAAAGAACATAACCACGGAGCCACTAGAGTTAAATTTTGTATATTTGTACAGCATTTTTCATTCAAGCAGACATTATTAAATACTAATGTTTTGTTTTGTTTTTAGGTATGTTTGTAAGGGGGAGCAAAGTAAAGAATAACCCTGTTTAAATATAAAATAGAAATAAAAACGATGTTTAAATTCTTTTTAAAAAGTCGGAAAAACCAAAACACACATAAAAAACAGCGAACAAACGTAAAATTTCTTTTAAAAAGAAATCGGAAAAACAGAAAGCCTAAATCAGGGGGAAAAATGATGGACGTGTTCAGAAAACTAAAACAAAGACAAAGCGAAAAGCGAAAAAAAATGGCATAAATAACCCTTCGATTCGATATACTCCATGGTAAGTTTCACCCAGTTCATTCCTTTTTTTTTAATCAACTACAAATCGAAATAAAGCGGAAAAATTGACATAAATAACACTTCGATTCAGTTCACTCCATATTGTGATTTTCCTAATAGAATTAAAATTCCACTCCAGCTTTTTTTAAGCAACTACGAAAAAGAAATCCCCAACCGGTGTTCCGTTGTAACTGTCTCTTGTGTACGATCCCGCAACGGTGTTAAGTGGTGGCGGGCGAAGGAGGAATTTATTAGAGAGAAAAGATTTTACCACTTCCATTGCTCCTAACCAATTTTGGCCGTGAACTCTCAGCAGATATAATATAGAAATCTACGATTAGCAAGGAAGTGGATACGGAATAGGGCTATAATTATAATTATTAAATGCTTATATATGAGGCTAGTTGTTTAAATGCACAACGAGTCGGCAGGACAAAGTATGTTAAAAGTATGCAGTAGTCTTATGTTTATTTTGGTAGTTAGATTCTCCTAGAGGGCGTTTGAACATATAGACAATATTGGTTTGGTCTAATGTCTTTATAGCTGGAGAGTAGTATTTTTAACCGCGAAATCTTGAGTTCTTAAAAATACAAAAGAATCATAAAACTAAGTATCTTCATTGTATTTAATAATGTGTGCTGGAATATATATATATATATATATATATGTATATATATGTATATATATGTATATATATATATATATATATATATATATATATATATATATATATATATATATATAAACAAAAAAATTACGCTACTTTTCCGCATACATTTTTTATTGGATATGTTATATAATTTTATATACATTTTAACCCCCACTTCACTTAATAATTTGGATATCTTGATTAACCCAATCCATTAATTAGAGAATTCTTAATAAATAACGTTTTTTGTCTCTTCACTCAACGCACGTAAGCAGTAACGTTACTAAGATGCTTTATGTTAAAAAAAAATGAGTTCTTGAAATAAATAATAAAGTGTGCCCAGAGAAGATAAAAATGAAGACGTTTTTATGACAAAGATAGGCATCCTTTCTGTAGTGCAGACCTTGTTGCCTGTCAGTTTGGTTATTCGTGAAGCTCAGGAAAAAACTTACAGGCTGTCGTCATGATAAAATTGAGGCGATGAGAGAGACTATGAGGAGGGGCATTGACACGTCAGTTCGAAATCCCACCATTAAACATTTCTGACTTTTACAAGAACGTTGACGGTTACATCATTCGAAAAATTGTGGGAAGGACATTGAAGATGCAAATAGGCCAGACAATCTTAATTATTTCTGGTGTAAATGACAGCAAAATGTGGAAATATTAGAAATGAATATTTCGTTAGTGTAGATTAATAAGAAATGTATATTATTTCACTTTAAAAGGGTTGTTTGGTTTTTGTTTTTTGTTGTTTTTTTTATCTGGGGTAGATATATTAAGCCGAACATAAAAAAAAGTATCGGACATGGTTTGAATTTTGTCAACACAGACAGATATCATCTGAAACCACTATCATCAAATACGTTTCTCTTTATGAATACCCTTTTTAACACTTTGTGAAATTTATCTGCAATTCCTTTTTTTATTCGTTTGAATCTTCCGTAGATTACTTTGTATCCTTTTCCTTTTTTACGTTTCTATTCGCTGCTTTTGAATTTTCTTCGTCTTTTTTTTTCTTTTGTCATTGCGATTTTTTATGAAAGAATAAAATTTTCTCTCCTGTCAAAAGCTTCCAATGCTTTACCTTGAAGACCTTTTCGCAAAGATCTTTCGCTAAAATATTTTTTGCTATCAAAGTGAAATATCGGTTGTTCTTTTTAACAGTTTTTAGAAGAGTCACAACAGTGTTATAAGAACCTCTGGCTGTAAGGTCTGTTCCATTTCAGCTTAGTGTCGAAAAGCGATACGGCTTTGTTGTAAATCGGGTTTCGGCTAAACCTGCGTTGTCGAATCATTTTCCTTGATTGTTGCTTAAGAACCAAGCAGACGCTCGTTTGGCTTTAAAGGCTTTATTAAATAGAACAATAGGAACAAAACAACAATTTATGTAAAATTTTCAATAAACATAAAACACTGTTTTTGCAATAAGTTAAGATGCTAAATATTATAAAAAATAAGAGAAACATCATTCACATTTCTTTTTCTGTTGTTTTTTTTTTAAGTTGAAATATTGCTGTTTTATTCCGGACCGTAGCAGAATCATTATCAGAGGAAAAATAGCAATTTTGCTTGTTTTTTTTTTTTTTTTTTGTTTTTTGTCTTGCAAGTAAAATCCGTTTCCATATTTGCTTAAGGCAAAAGTCTTGCTGCTGTTGTTAAACGCATGCGTTATCATGGAACTCTCTCTGTATTAGCGAGCGAAATATATATATTTTTTACACGGTAGTCACCACTTATCTAGGCCTGGAAGCAACTCAGGGATAGTGGTAGATATTGATGGAATAAACAAAACAGAAGCATATATAGAGTTTAAGGCTTACATTCAGCCATCTTTGAACACACGGCTTCACTTTTCCTTGCCGGGATGCCCAGGACCGTATCGTTCTATTTCTGTTCTCATCGATGTCGGCATGTGTAGAGAGGTAGAACTGCTCTCGCATGAAAGTGAGTTGATTTTTACTGCCGATTTAGGTTTACGGACATGATACAGAATCGAATACATTCTCTACCGCCATCTTTTGGTCACTCGTCTAATTATATATCTAAAACTACAAAAAGAACATCACAGAACATCCATAATTTTACGTCTTTATTTTTTCCGCCCCTAGCAGTAAGTCCACAACAGGATTGCATTAACCTCTACCAGTTACTACCCACTGTGTGATGCTTCTGCACGAATCCTAGGTTTTATCTGACAATAAGTCGTCATCAGCCCCACATGGCATTTATTTGGGACATAAGAAAATTATCATAACGATCAAAACGTCAGTGTCCAGATTAAAAGGTGCCCTTCGTAAATGCTTAACCACATTCTACACATTAAGTGATCCGTTGTCTTATAGTGGCCTTGCAATTTGCTGCAGAGGTTATCTGCGCGCGCTCCCTATACATTCAATGTACATATACACAGAATATTCTAATGCATCGATCAATTCTATTGGAACTTAATCGTTTTTATGTGAATTACAGCTATATATGGGGGGGTAATTTGTCTGTTTAAATGCCAGATGGTCGGCGAACGAATTTTATGTAAAATGCCGCTATAGGCATCATCACTACGCTTAGACTCTAAGTTCTAGACATCACAACATTTGCAACACGAATTCTCTTAATCAAAATCGCAAATCAATCATAATCTCTACTCACTTTCATCAGAGCTAACACCAGCTCCAAACTCTATATAATTGACGAAGCGTATATATGCGTGTGCGGTCGTAAAATACGTTTAAATATAATCTTTTGATTAATGCATTTTTCGCATTCATTATTATATTATATTGGAGCCAATATATAGTAATGCTTTAAAAAAGTTAAAAAATAATATGACTCGTGCGCCGCCACCGAGAATCGAAACCAAATTTTTTAGCTTACGAGTTATTTTTTTCCTTTGACGTTTAATCCTGGGCTACGGAGACATGTCTGCGGCAAAGCTAAACATTAAAATGTAAATCAATAGCTATTACGTTACCCATGTATATTCCTTATACGGTCGTTCGACCATCACCGGACAAATTCATTTTTTTTTAAAACTTTCACACTTTGTACCGATTTCCCTAGCTAAAAATAAAGTTTTGCGTGGAATCGCATACTCTATATAATAAGGTTCGTATTTGTGGACAAAAAAAAAAAACTAACAGAAAAGCAATTTTTTTTTACGTAATAGTAAACTAAAGATAATCATACCATGTGAAAACTGTAAAAAAGCTAATAAAGAATTAATAAAAAATTTTCAAGAATATGCAAATTAGATCTTTTGCAGATGAATGCAATTTCACGATTAATATATAACGAAGTTGTATTTTCTTTTTAAATAAAAAGAAATGTTATTGATATTCATATCAATATTTTTTTTTCTATTTATTTAAAAAGAAAATTAATTCAGAGGAGCATATATATATATATATATATATATATATATATATATATATATATATATATATATATATATATTGTGTCAGGTCATGTTATATGCTACCGGTACCATGTAACCCAGAACTACCTGCCTCATGGTCGGGTCACCGGCGACTAAACTGGTTCTCACACCAGACTTGTTTGATGAAGAGGGCGGCTAGTCTCCCTGAAAGATTAAAACCAAGACCTTTCAAAGGGCGAATGAACTCTTTTTCGGGGTTAACGTCCAACTAGCACCGTTTATATTTGTGTGTATGCATATACGTGTTGGGGTGGAGAGGGCTCCCATAAGCCATGGTGAAGGCAACCTTTCTAGGAGAAGTAAATCTATCATTTAAAAAAAAATAAAGCGGGAGACAAGTACCCGCATTAAGCTGGTCTGCAGTTCAATTTATTGTTGGCTATTTTGCTCTTGCTTGTTGCTAAATCTCGACATTTTGAATGGAGAGAGAGATTTAGCTGTTGTACAAAGGCAAGACCCTGTAACATCATCCTTGTATAGATATTTCTTCAGGCATTTGGGCTCATGGACTTTAAGTGTCCAAGGGAGTGCCACTCGTCCGGCAAGACGTTGCAATCATATATATATATATATATATATATATATATATATATATATATATATATGTATATATATATGTATATGTATATATATATATATATATATATATATATAGAGAGAGAGAGAGAGAGAGAGAGAGAGGGAGGGAGAGAGAGATGGTCTTTACTTGTTTTTTCTTTTGCGATACGTTTTAATGAAAATGCATTTTTATCTAAATGCGATTTGGGAATAAATTTCCCGTTTCCCAATTGTGTACTCCTACATGAGGAGCCATATATATATATATATATATATATATATATATATATATATATATATATATATATATATTTATATATATATAAAGATTGTTTTAAAAATACAATTATCCACAGTAAATAATTATTTTTAAAAACAATATATAACGCAATAATTTATTTATCTATTATAATAAGTAACCTTACATAATCTGTAGGTATTATTGAAAAGATCTATGTATCTACAGAACATCTGTCCCCAAATTTTTCTACTGCCTATCGGATTGGATAGTTTTACAATGGAGCAGAGAGATGGGATTTTATAATGGGATTTACTCTTGAAGTATGCACTAATATCAACGATACTCCACGATGCAATGGTGAAATATTATTTCCAAAACTAAGCCGGTATCTATCAGATCACTAAAAAGGTGTAAGGCATATATTCACACAAGCAAATTGGTGATATTGAAAAGTCTTATATCAGCTTTGAAGCTTAAAGTTAGTCACACTGATACATAGTACGTTTTCTAAGACATAATACAACTAGGAAAAATGGAGTGGAATTGTACATAATAAGTTGTTATGCAAGGAGCGACTTATCTCTAGTAGAAACAAGCAACTGCTTTTTTTTTCATCCGCCTCTAATCTCGGCAAGTCAAGTGGGCTTCTGACGTTATCCATTTTTGCTTGCATTAAACTAGGTAAACTTTTTGAGTTTTTGTTATTTTTTTTTCTTTTCAAGTCGCAGAAAGAGTATACCCCTTTTCTCCTTGCGGTAAGTCTGTTTGTGACGTTACTACTTAGAAAAATGTGAAAAATAATTATGCACTTTTATATAAGTTTTATTGCCTCTTCTAGAAAATACGGCCTATACCTTCTGATCTTTATAAAACAAAAAAAAAATTGAGAAGTACTTGGAAACCCCTTTTCAGTTTACCATCGCTATAAACTCAGTGTTCATAAAACAGAATAAAATGAGGTATTTTCATTTTTCTCTCCTTCAAGAGCGTATACTTAGAAATATCATTTCATCAGCCAGGTAAGTAGACGAAGAGGGGCATGTAAGAGTAAGTTAAATAAAAAACAAAACAAAAATAAAATAAAATAAAACGCAGTAAATAAGTAGAATTAAATAAGATAAATTAATAATAATAGAGTAAGATTAACCTAACTTCAAATTAAAAAGATAAAATAAAACGTAATAAATAAGTAGAATTAAATAAGATAACTTAATAAACCTCACGTATTTAAAACATGCAAATAAGAAACTATCCAAATTCTGTATCGTACGCTGTCAGATATTAGTTTTCCAGCTATTTTATGAATAACTTTAGGGAAAAGTGGATATTATTTACCGATCTTATCATACTGAAACTCACATTTTCTTTTATTCTTTTTCTTTTTAATTTAAAAAAAAAAACTGTATTTTTAAATAGCAACTAAGCTCATTTATCTAGTTTAAGTTTAAACTTTCGTATCATTACTTCATCCAGAGTTCTGATTGACGAAATCTATGATATATTGTAGAATGTCTTGTTCTTTGTCGGTGTCATGTATAATCTTATATGTTCTATGAATTCCATCTTCGAGAGTTTGTCTTATCATCCTTTGAGGAGATTTTTTTTCCTTTTTGCTAATCAGCCGACGGCGTCTTTTTCGGAGAATGTCGATGGGGCTGTCTAGACCACATTTTTTTTCGTCAAAGTGATCTTCCTCTAGAGCGATCACTTTTTAAATCCCACTTTTCTAACATTGTGTCTAATCTTATTGCTATGTGAGTGTAATAACTAAAAAAACCTTACTATTCGCATACCATTTTTATTGATCTGTCACGCTATCTATGTTGATTTTATTTTTCTTGTTCTGTCACTGTTAATTTAAACTTGCATTTTCATTGGTCTGTCAGGTTCCGATTTTAAATTGGATTTACATTGCTAAAAGCAAAGTTGAAATGAGAGCTTGTTTACGAGTAACCTTTATTTTCTCTCTCTCTTACTTTCTCTCTCTCTCTCTCTCTCTATATATATATATATATATATTAGTTGCTTTTTATTCTTTAGTGATTGTTTGTTTTCTCCTTTGCGCGTGTTTTTTTTTTCGCTTTAACATTGTTCCTTCTTCCTAGCATGACTCGTATTTCTTGTTGCATAAAAAGTGGAAAATCGGATTAATGCCGGTTGACATCTACGCAAATGTTACATAACAATTTAATGGGGAGGGACAGGTGTGATGTCCTCTTGTCGCAGGTCAAGGACTCCGATTCATATAGAATGAAATATGATCGTACAATACGCAGGCACGAATTTTGTATTTATGTATCGAATCCTGATCGAACACAATCTCTAATCAGTATTTCTTTTCAACCAACCACAGATGCGCTGAGATTTATTGTCGGAACTTTATGAGCAAACTAACATCACAAAACACAACATTCTATCTCGTCTATCCGATTTTGCTTATACAGAGGATGCAGATAATGACAGCTTTTACAAAATCTTTCAGGCAGAATAATCTCTTCTACACAAGTATATGAACTCAAGAAATATCAGTGTCGATGATCTGTAATGCTTAGTTTGTCCGGAAAATTTAAATGTGAAATGACATTATCATTGGTATTATTTTGATTTTTCGGACTACTGTTCTCATTTTGTGTATCATTCTTAAAACATTTCTGTCGATGTAAACCTCAACTTACTTCAGGTGTATCTTGTCGAACTTCGGAATGTTTTTGTCGAACGTAACAATTTGAACGGAATTTCGAACTAAACCCTTTATTTACTTCACAGAGGCCATAAGTGATTCTCAATTGTATTTTTCGGTCGCTCACGATCATTTCCAAGTTCAGATGTATATGAAGAATTAATAATAAGTAAGAAGGTCTGCGGTAACATCGAGCGAAACGTTGTGAAAATGAAAACCAATGTTAGAACAGTAGTCTGAAGAATCCAAATAATGCGAATAGCCAATCCTCATTTAAAAAAAAAAAAAAAAAAAAAAAAAACTAAGAAAAAAAAACTAAAAAAGCATTATCCTTAGTTGCCGCTCGTCCAAATCTTGGATCTAGGTGTAAAGTGTTTTCTTGTGTGATGACAGGTGTGCTTTAGCAAATGGCACCCCAACACATGCTACAGTCATCCACATTGCTTTATAAGTATACGGTGTTAAAACATGTATTATTTGCTATATACTGCTATATACTCTTTACCAAACATCTGTTTGTTGATGATAACCACACCAAAAACACCCTGTAGAAAATCAATAATTAGAATTGTTATTCTTATGAGCTGCGAAACAGCGAAACAGTACTGTATGTGGATGACTATAATGCTCCTCATCTTGAGTTGAGCATATTGAGAAGTGATATACGAATAACCTTTAGCGTATAAAGCGATAATGTTTGTGTAAACAAATCGAGCTTAGGTATTTCGGACGGTGTCGAAACATCGTTAATTCACGCCTCGCACAACTGCCACCGATTAGCGTAATGGTTGACTGTCGTATAGATAGGCGGTCAGCTTTTAATCCTGGCTTGAGGTAGTTGCCTGTCTAGCCGCACTGATGAGCTGTGACACAGCGAAACTGTGCTGTATGTCGATGACTGTATATATATATATATATATATATATATATATATATATATATATATATATATATATATATATATATATTTGTCTGTCATTTGTAAGGCTCGTATGATATCCACGTTAACAGCGGTAAATGGGACATCTAATGGGTCTCTTATCTAAGCTAAACTTAAACAACAGTTGATGACTCGAATGTTGTAAGGAATACATTTTTCTTGCCTAGGACTATATAATAATGCTAATTTAGTAGTGCTATCTTATTGTGTCTCTGAAAAATGCCTTGTCGCCTGATCAATGTTTAGGTAGTGACAATATTTCGATAACAAAAGAAAATGTTTTAATAACAGAAAAAATGTTATCGAAATGGATTAACTATTTAAAGATAAACTATTTATGTTAATGCACGTACCAGAAATGCAAACCTGGTGAAAAGGAATGCCAGTTTTCATAACTAACACAAGAAAATCTATATCTCTATAAAAGTGAAAGTGTCTGTATGTTTGTCTGTCTGTCTGCCTGTCTGTTTGTCTGTGTACATTTTCCTACCAAATAACTCAGACTCGGCATTTACCATAAGGGTTATTAAGATTTGGGAAACATTTTTAATCCGTTTTAGGCCAGAAATATTGCTGTTAAGGGGTCAAAGTTCAACTATTTGACCTTTGGAAACTCTACCTAAATCCTCCGCCAAATGTGGGCCGAACTCTTGAAATTTTAGATATAGATTACTTAGAAAGGGATCTAACTTTTTAATTCTATTTGAGCCCAAAACAATAAATGCTAAGGGGCCAAAATTGGGGTAAAACTTTCAAAAATTTACGTCTGCGGTCTCTACTAACTTTTCTCTATGGTAGTTAAGGAAACCTATTATATAGAAAAGCATTATCGTGCATATTCACACGTTTTAATATATACATATGCACATAAAGTTATGAAAAGCACATAGGGCCCGAGCAAAGCCTGGCGGAACTGCTTGTTACGTAATAGAGATAGGATTAATTGTTCGTGTTGTGCTACGTAAGTTGACTATTACTCACATGGACAGAGAAAAAAGATAGTTTACGGATACAAGTAGAGACTGTAGTTCGATACGCAACGCAGTAGCGAACGGACGGGGATCTTGTGCTCCAGGGTTTGGACTTGACATCTGTGGAAATCAAAAGAGCAAAATAGTAAAATGCAAACTTGTCCGGAGTGTGCCCAACTCGGATAAAGGATCCATCATGAAAATAAATGATTATGTCCAAATATAACTCAAGTCTTGGTACCATTTTCGAAAGTAACGCATTTTTAATAGCAGGAAGCACGAAAGTAACTTTGTAAATGTATATGTATTTTCTTGGTGTCTTCACCAACAATATTATTCTTCCCTTTGGCAAAGACTGTATATGTAAGTTGTCATTGTTTGCTGTTGGTCTGTACACAGTTATAAAAATGTCCATGCATATGAACAGTAGAGATGAACAATAGACGCTATCCGCACTTTCAAGGAGCAAGACAGTCAGAAAATGTAAATAAAAACGTGTGTATACATATATCGTATATGTACATGTGATCTGTAATTCTTTACTTTGTGTATTTTACAACATCGCTGGTTTATGCGAGACGGTGTTTATTAAAGATCACGGACACGAACGTGCTGTACAGTTCACAGTATCCACAAAAGATGCAGAGGCGATTTTCACTTCTTAACCATTTTCATTATCTCTTCGTCTGTGCACTTTCACTAAAACAGAACTACTATTTTTTTTCGTTTCAAGAATATGCTGAACAAAATACTATCGGGCTACTCCCGAGGTAAACGCAAAATTGTTGTTTTAAGTCCACTGTTAACAGTTACTGGGCAGTGATAACATTCAGCACAGTCAATTCACCATAACTGATCCTCTGGTCATCATGCAAATTGAAATTTAATAAACTCTTATCTCCGAGTAGTCTTTTACGTTGGTCAGTATAAAAAACCCACAATACAAACTTGTATAAAACTAGGGCGTCCAGATTCAATAGCTTGGACCCTAGCCTCAATCCGCTAGTTTTAGCTATGCTTAAGGGTGGCAATAAGAATAACTTCATGTCCATTCACATGTATACACAGGGCACACCCAGACATACCCATACACACACACTATATATATATATATATATATATATATATATATATATATATATATATATATATATATATTACTAACAGATTCAACTTACGCTTGAATGTTTCGGGTAATGTTAAACGTAAAATGAAAAACATGTCTACCCATTATCCGTCTGCATCGTCGCTTGCCCATGATCTCTACAGTAATAAGAGAAAGAACACGCTATTTCTTTCCATTTTCACCCCAAACGTGTTACAATGCCTGTAGGCGACTACTATCGGGGCCATAAGTTCTAGGGATATTATGTAGGAAGTTCAGTAGTCATATAACATTACACTTGAACTTCTGCATGCCAGTACAATTGGGAAAGCAAAAATCCGAAAGGGAGTTCCAACGTCTAGCAGTTATACCGGACATAGCTACATAGGAATAATGAGGTAGTCAGTGATATAGTACGGTGGATTCTAAACACTGGACCGCTAAAATAGAAAGACCTGTTTAAACGAAATCAAAATTATTGACAGTGAAGACTGGCCTCCAACTTGAAGATCTTCATACTTGTGGAGTAAAAGAGTCAATTTGATCCGGGTAACTCGCCCGATACGATGATGATTAAGAGCAGTTATCATAACTCCTTGCACTGGTGATTGTGTAAACATAAAACACTATTGTCTGTACGTATAAAAATATAAATATTTATTCGAAGAAGTATTATAGTTATTATGCCTCTTTGAAAAGGTTGGATTCCTGTTTAAACGAAAACAGACAATTAGCAGTTATGCTTCATTCTAAACTCCTTGTTTATAGTCGACTCAAATGACTGCTAATCATGACATATCTAAAGTATATTAATTCTACATCTCTTGTACTGTTAATTCATTGTGAACTAGACTGACTCAATATTGCAAAGTGGATATAGTTAGTTATGTTCCTGTTTTCTCCAGTACTTGTCTTGTAATGTGCATGTGACAAATTGTTTCCTGCAAAATACACTCGTAGAATGAATTGATATATGTGTGGTTGAAATACACGTCAAATTACTAGTTTAATATGTATACTTTTTTAATACTGACGGAATTTTGGGCCATGATATAAAAACAGATTGCATGTGTAAGATTGCGCTATTTAAAATGTAATGGTAAAAATATCCTAACTTCGTTGGAGTTATTGTATTTAGTATGTTTGTCATTAAAAAATATTTTCCACTGTTTAAAAGTGTAATCAGTATAAATGGAAACGAGAATTCTAAAATAGAATGATGAAAAAGATGAAGGTTAGTTTTTATCGAGATAACGATGGATGCGCATGTGCTTCCAAGTCGTCAACAAAATGAATAGGAATCGAATTTATTCAATACACATCGGTTTTTCTTTTTAATGCATACTTAATGGCACCAAATCAATTATTTTACATTGTCTGAACTATATAAAGAATTTACACATCTTTTTTTTTCTAAAACGAAACAACTGACTTTATTTGACAGATAATGTGTGACCCAGAGAGCAGGAGATGGAGAGGACTGCGACGGCGAAATTCTGCCAATACGCGTACGTCTCCTTGCACTGACTGTCTTTTTCGTTCAAACTCATTTGCTTTCAAAGCATTTAAATTTTGATTCTGTATGTTCTTGGGAACTGGCAGTCAAAGACAATAGCAAATATTTTAGCTAGAAATAATAAACTCTATTTCAAGTTGAAGTGGTTACCATCATCGAAAAACTGTCCAAAAAAATCTTAATGAAAAAAAATGACTTTAACTTTGCATGTAATAACTAGAATTATATAATTTACCTAAATTCTGATATCAAATCTGGGAAATATTAAAGACATTTAGAAGCTGCCTACGAATTTAGTTGTAATGCAAAACTATCACATCAACAACGGGTTTATAGTCGTATGTTTACGGGGTAAAACGACGAAAAAAGGTTGAGGCGTGTGTAACGTTTTATTTGAGCGGAACCTCGGTGTAAATGGCACTGAGAGATTCAACCCCTGGGTCATGGTGCTTGCTATGGGATGCAAAAGTCCCAAGTTGCACTGGCAATTAGGTGGCTAGTGCATGTTGAGATTTATATATATATATATATATATATATATATATATATATATATATATATGTGTGTGTGTGTGTGTGTGTGTGTGTGTGTGTGTGTGTGTGTGTGTGTGTGTGTGTGTGTGTCACCAACGATGTAAGGCCCCTATTAATGATTGTTTTTGATTGCTATAAAGACACGTTAGCCGGGCGAGTAATTGTTGACAATCAGTTGTTCAGTGGAAATTGCTTGAACTAGTAAGAATCAACAAATGTTACTTTCAACTTCAAAAGAGCCGTTCAGTTCAAAAATCTTAACGTTTGAACGAGAGAGACGGTGGGGTTTTACGAATCGGATATTTTGTTAATAAAAGAAAAAAATCTTTAAAAGCATTATCAAAGTGAAAAATTATATTTTACGTTTGAACGAGAGCGGCGGTGGGGTTTTAGGAATAATATATTTTGTTAATAAAAGCGAAATTAAAAAAAAATATTATCAAAGTAAAAAATTATATTATTTTCTTTCAAAAGGAAAATCTGTTTGTGAAGAATTTAGACACGGTGAAATACGTTGATTCGTTTTTCGAATATGACCACATACGTAACTCTGCGTAAATAAGCATCACAGAGTGTGTTTTAGCAGAGAAGAATGAAAAAGAACCGAAGCGACTAGAAAAGGAAAGAAGAAGAAGAGGAGAGAGAGAGAGAGAGAAAGAGAGAGAGAGCCAGTAGAGTGAGTACAGTTCACATCCGATGAAATGCTCAATGCCGTATCCAAAACCTATCTCGGAATGAACTCTTAAGCATTTCTTAAATAGCAGCTTCTCCGAAATAAAACCAAATTTGAAACTCCCCAGATACAAATCGTTCGAATCCCTCGAAACGATAAAAGACAAAGACGATTATCGAAAGGCCAAGCAAACAAAAGGATAGATTTAAAAGAAAACTCATCAAGCCTGACTTGTTTGAACCATACCAGTAAAGGAGTTCGTAATATATTGTTTTCCAGTTAATATTTTTGTTCATTTATTTTAAATGGCAATTCTGTTTTGATAAGGTGTCACCGCACGACTGACAGAATTTTCAATACAACAATTTTTACGGAAAACAAACTTTTGTGCGTTATTTGTTTTTTTTTTCTTTTAACAAAACCTTCTTGCCTAATGCCAGCAGAACGACGTATCAATCTGACAGTAACTTCAGTTAACGACTAAAAGCCTAAAAAATGAGAGAATCCTCTTTTGTACAATTACAAAGAAAGGTGACGGTTTATGATACCGCAGGCAGTTAGTGGGTTCGCATACGCTGGACGAGTGATCTCATTTTTAGAAAATCTTACTTATTACGGTCTTCATATTTTTGTGAAAATTTGAGACAATTCTGAGCACTTGTAAGTGGCTTAATCGTAAACGCTTCTAGTTGTTTCTTTGTTTTTAGTTTTTAAAGTAACCTATATATCTATACAAGTTAGAACACGTGTGTTAGGGGACTTCTTGACCTATATACCCGAGGAATGTCTTATCTACAGACTTGAAATTTAGTATATAGGATATTCAGCCATGTGGAAAACTCTTAATCCGTTTTCGCCCGGAAAATGAACTGTAAAGTAGTCAAAATTTAAAAAAAGCTGGTACTTTGGGCTCATCGGATATTTATTTGTTTGCTAAATGTTTAATGTAGTTTGGAACACCTTAAAAATCGTTGAAAGCTTGCCCAATGATTATCCTACTTTACTCACTGTCTCTAGGTTTTTGTTTAAATCTGAGCTCAAGTATTTTTGACTTACGAAAGGAGAACTGTTTAGAAAAAACATAATACTCGTATGCATATATCTCTGTTTATTTCAGGATTTTATTTCATTTTTTAAAGAATTGTAAGGTTTCGTTTAATGGTGTACTACACAGGACAAATCTTCTAGTAATTACTCAAATAATTTACCATTAGGTTCGACTATCAAGTTCGCAAAACCATAATTGATGAGGAGTCTGACATACTAGAAATTAAGGCACAGCTTTTATAACCGTAAGCAATTTTTTTGTTAACGGCTCTAAAACTCTAGAACGTTTCCTTAAATATATAAGTAGACCCCACGCTCATTTATTGATTTAGTGTACAAAATCATTTTACGGGGATGATTTATCGATCTTTAACATCTAATTAAAAAAAAAAGATATATGATTTTTAACAGTAATTCATTTACCGTTCACGCATGAAATCTTTCGACCAACGGCAACTATGAAAACAAACAAAATAACATAATTGTATAACATTACATAACAAATGCATTCTAAACAACTAAAAGTAGGAATACACCAGGAAAATAGAAGGAACATTAGTTTAAATGGACTGAAAGAAAATATTAAGGCATAAAGACACAACATGTTTACACAAATCCAGGAAGATATCAAAATGCGAGGCATGTGACCAACAAGGCGTCTGCAGAAAGAGCTAAAGAATACTGACAACTTCCGGAAGTCTAATGTCAGTAAAATTCTAAGGGAAAAACAACGGCCGCTGAGGAAAAACAAAAATGCTGTTGCCATAATTCAAAAAGATTTTCAATTATTATTGAAAGACATAGAGGGTTTTAATATGAAATAGGGCCGTTCTAGCAGAACCAGTGTAAAACACATTAAGTGGTGACACCCATGATCAAATTGCAATGACCATCTTAGGATATACTAGCAGTTCACCCCGGTATTGCTTGGGCCCTATGTACAGTTACACACACACACACACACACACACACACACACACACACACACACACACACACACACACACACATACACATATATATATATATATATATACACACAAATATATGTATATATATGTATATATATACATATATATACATATATTTGTGTATATATATATTTGTGTATATATATACGTGTGTGTGTGCATATATATATATATAAATATATATATGTATATATATATAATTGTTTGTAATATACTGAATTTTACTGGGTTTGTATAATTCAGTAAATTTTTCATATACCAATGAATTTTAACCCTAAAAGAGATGACTTAAAAAGTAAACTACAAAATTATCATATTTCATAATTGAGCATTTGTATACTGTATTAACAAAACCAAGACTTCAAAAAAGAAATTGGTAGCAACAAATGTGTATTTCATTGTATGTTACAATTGTTTCAATACCGGTTGGACAATTTCAAGCATTTTGTCGTTTTAAAATTTGCACATAACCAGCGTTTCTTCAGCCTTTTTGAATAAAAAACACTTAATAATAGTACATTATTTAAAGAAAAGTCCCTTTATATATAAAAATAAAATTCAATTTTTTTAAGAATCAATTATGTCAAATAAAGAAATATAGAAATCTAATTTAGAAATTCAATGAATAGTATTATTAAAATATATCAAATCACAACGGGTTTTTGTGGAAACTTTTTATGACAGGTTTTTTAAATAAGGATACGGAAATTAGGTGATATATTAATCTCTATATAAATAAAATGAACTCATTTTTTCCCGCGGATTTTGACCTTAATAGGATTAAAAATCAAGATATTTCATGCAAATATAATATGCACAAACGGCAGAACAATATCTGATGTGTGTTATAGGCTTATTATTTCTCAAATTCCTCGATAATCTTATATTTCTATACTTTTTCTGCTGAGAAGTCACGGCCAAAATCGGTTAAGATCAATGGAAGTGGTAAAATATTTTCTCTCTTATGAATTCCTCCTCCCCCTGCCACCACTTAACACCGTTTGGGGATCGTTCACAAAGAACAGTTGAGAAGAGAACACCGGTTTGGCTTCGTAGTTCTTTCATGTGAAGTTATTTAAAATCAGTAAACTAAGCTGCAGTGCTCTGTGGCGTAGTAGTTAGCGTGCTGGACAATTCACATTATCTTTTCACGTTCGCGCCGACCTACCGTAGTCGTTTTTTTTGTTTTTTTTTCCCCTAAACTGGAATGGACTTTTCTTGGTGGCCGAACTGTTAACGTTGAAGATGTTTTTTTTGTTTTTTTTTTTCACACTTTATTTTCCTACTTTTACTCATGACTCCGGATTTGATCCTTTCTACTTACCTACCATAACATTTTTAAAACTCCCCCCGTCCCGGAAACAAACACTCGGGCAATGCCGGGTAACCCGTTAGTATTTAAATAAGGTCTTGAGAAAGGCTGCATCAAGGATAAAGGTTTTCAAACGACATAAAACTTGAAATTGTCCAACTGGTATTGAAACAATTGTAACTTACAATGAAATACACTTTTTGTTGCTACCAATTCTATTTTTGAAGTCTTGGTTTTGTTAATACAGTATATATATATATATATATATATATATATATATATATATATATATATATATATTAAAAAGTTTGACTCATATGCAGGTAACCTACATCTAAAATTTCCACTGTTTAGACCCAAAATTGGCGGAGGATTTGGTAGCGTCTGCAATTGTCAACTCTGTAAACTTTGATCTGTTGGTAGCCAAATTTTTGCCTAAAAACTGATTAAAAAAATTTCTGCGTGTCTGATTGTCTTTTATGTAATACTAGCATTTCAGCCCGCCGTTTTCCGGGTGTTTGGAGGTGTGTGTTGAGCAAAAAAAAAAAGTGATAGTAAGAAGGCAGGCTCGAAATCGTACCGCAAAGGAGGTAAAGAACGGGGAAAACGCGAGGTCTTGGCTTTACGATCACCGCCAAACCGGAAGTGGCGTAGGTGTAAATAAGGCTAGGCAATCGAAAGGAGAGGTTATATATACATAGATCCATACATACACACATTTATATATTCATCCATACATATACACATTTATATATTGGTAACTCAAATTTTCCACCCAAAAGAGTTAAAAAGCTTGCCCTATCTCTGAATACCCTTTATGTAAAATTTAAAATGTTTAGACTAGAAATTGTCTGAGTATTTTGGTAGAGACCGAAACGGTAAAATTTAAAAAAAATGGCCCTTATTATGCCGCCTTAACGTTTAGTGCTTTAGGCTCAAATCAAGTTATTAAGTTAGATCAATTTCCAAGGAACATATATCCAAGATTTCCAGTGTTTATACGCAAAATTGGGGTAAAAGTTGGGTAGAGTTCTCAAAGGTCAAATCGTTGAACATTGGCCCTTAACAACTAAATCTCTGGACAAAAACTAATTATAAAGATTTTCCCAAATCTCATTACACTATATATCAAATTTCGAGTCCGTAGACTGAAAAATGACAGAGTTATTGTGTAGGGAAATATACACAGACACACAGACACACAGACACATAGACAGACAGACATACACTTTCACTTGTATAGATATATAGATTTCACACGTTTAGACACAAAATTTGCTTGAATAGTTAGATAGAGACCGCAAAGTTCAAATCTTTTGAACTTAGACCAATTGGCAGCTAAATGTTCGACTAAAATCGCATTAAAAAGCTTGTCTGAATACATTTTATGTAACATTTAAAAAATTAGCTAAGATGTCAAATTTTGTTATAACTTCGACCCCAATTTTGACCCCATAACATTTATGGTCATGGGTTTAAATCAAATCATAAAGTCTGGTCCATCTCCAATGAATCTACATCAAAAATTGCCAGTGTTTAGATCCAAGATTGGCTAAGGAGTGTGGTAGAGTTTCAAAAAGTCAATTCGTTGAAGTTTGACCCCTTGACAGCGAAATCTCTGACCGAAAACTTATTAAAAAGATTTTACCAGATCTCAATACCTTTTATATCAAATAACGATTTTGTAGACTGGAAATTGCCAAAGTTATTTGGTAGGGAAATGTACACAGACACACACACACATACATTTTCACTTTTATAGATAGAAAAGTAGATTTGATATATTCAAAAGATTACATTTAGCTATGTTTTCGAAGTGTCTTTCAGTTAGTACGCTTACTTTGAACTACAGCGTAATAACGTTGTCACATGGATTCAGGTGATATTAACGAAGTTAAGCGTTTTTGAATCTGGTTAATATTAAATGAGTAACGATTTGTAAATATTAATTACTGACATTTTTTTACGGTAACTCTCGACTCATTACTGACATTAGATTCAAGCACCTACGTTTTCTGGAAGTGTGTGATTGGTAATTGTGCAGCTTTTGCTTCACCATAGCCTCGTGTCGTAGGAATACTCACAGTGGTATCCAGTGTCTATAGATATTGATGGGCGTGCAAAGTTTATTGTCGACTATCTTTACAAAATAAAGAATATTTAAGTTTCACTTTCAGACATTTTCGATTGTTCGATATTTTGATTAATTTCAAAAGTTTCGTTCATATAAAATTCATCTACCAAACAATTACATTCCATTTGAAAAAAAAACAAACAATTTTATTTAAATCAGTAGAAAATTAACTACTTCATATTTCCCCTTTTTACAGGAACACTGCGTTCATAAGCACAAGAATACGGTAATAAGGAAAGAAAATATACAACACTCTACTTGAGAAAAGGTGAGAGTCCGCACAAGATAGAATACTGTGAGAAATATCTCTCATAGCCCGAAGGGGGCCCAATGTCAGAAATAAGGCAATGAACAGAAACTTACTGATGGCCGTTGTTGACTTTAGTAGATCTGTTGCAAAATTAGTCGGGTCGTCTTATTTTGCTGGCACGGGCCGAGTAGTGCTAACTCCCTTGTTGAGATTAATTTGGTACAGTTCATATTTAGACCCTGGGAGACTTGGATGTTTCTGTCAATCCTGTCGTGAATTACGACTACCAGAGCCATTAGTCCGGCGTCTTCCTTTTTTTCTTCTCGACAGTTCCCACCCGAGAAAATCGCTCTGCTGTTTTTTTTTTTTAATTTTCCCGCTGAAGAAAAAGGGGATCAGGCGGGGAGGCCCTTAGTGGCCAATCACCGACCTTGTCTCATTATAGCCAAGACCAATCAGTTGTCCTGTATCATCAGGTTATTTCTGACAATACTGCCTCGCACCTGAGTGTCGTAAAAAGATCTTTTTGTTGTTTTGACAAAGCATAAACATCGAGTTATAACTTATCTACCCTACGGTGCCTTTATAGGAGCGCAGACGGTGTTGGCGCTTCTATACTCGACCAATAGTTTTATTACAAGTGTCGACTGAGCTTTGAGCTCAATTCTTCTTCTCTCCCGAAAGATTTTCAGTTTCAAAAACACTAAAATTCACTCTTTCTTCTTCATATGCGTATTTAAAAATCAAACGTAACATCCATGAACTCATTTTCATTCCAAATAATGTTCTATATATAGAATCTTTTTTCGGTGGAATCTTTTCTACTATATGCTTATTTACAAGGTTACCATCAACAAATTTCTCAGAACGTATTAGGAATTTATCAAATCTAATTCTTTTTACAATACTTTTATAATACTCGATTGAACATTTCTTATCCTTATCCCTGAGTGCCCCATCGCCTTGCGTAGTGGTAAACTATGAACAGATTAGCAAACAGTGTGCCTATATTCATTCGATTATTTGTTTCAATTACGAAACTTACTTTTACTGAATAAATAGTTATTTAGCTCAAGTTTGTTTAAATATAAAAAAATAAAACACTAAATGTGTTTATTAATATTTTACTTTCTCTTTATTGTATTTAAAAATGTAGTGGTTGCTTGCTGTGTTTATGTGTTACTTTTGTTTTCGTACAAACTATTCGCATTTGTCTTGCTCTGACAAGACTGACATTGGCAGATATTTAGACACTTACTTTCACCGGAAATGGATATACAACTATTATTTTCCACTTTGGAAATATCGTAAGAGTGCAAATTTATATTTAAGAAGATCTTTTTTGTTATTATATTGGTGAAATCATGAGAGAGCAAACGTAGATTGACTAGTATTCAATGTATTTGATTGCATTTTTATCCCAAACAAAGTGCAGAGGACTATTATCTGGGGCATGATTTGCAGGGATATTAAGCAGCAGATGTCTGTTTTTATTACAATTACAATGTCAGCGAAACAGGGACGCGAAAGAAAATTTCGAAGTGTAGCAGCGCGAGGAAACACACTATTTGAGTAGAGTACTTTCCAGCACTGGTGGATCATTATTGTGTAAGGGTGGGATTTTGCTGCTTGTTCGGTTTGTTGGAGATATATACTCCGAGAGGGTACAAAGGCTTTTATTAAAATACTTGTAAAACAGCTAGAGGGGTGCACCATTTCGTCGAGGAGATAGAGGTTGAAGCCCAGATTACAGAGCGGGAATTATTATGATATTGAAATCTGTCTAAGAGTGATATACTAGTAGCAGACGCACCGGCCCAAATATGGCAACACTACTCTATCCATTGCCAAATGATAGCCTTGTAGAGGTACATGATATTCTCACGCGTATGTAACCTTCTAGCATGGTAGTGAGAATCCGCCTATATTGTAGCAGCCTTGGCAATTCCCTCAATCTATCTATTAAAACCCATGTTCTCTCTGAACGTAAAGCCGAGGAGCGTGAACGAATTACTTTCAGCTAATGTATCATTAGTCATGACTTTCAATGGTTGAGAAGTTTTTTTTTTGTAATGATAAAAGGAAATAAGTTTAGTCTTGCCTGCATTTAATGCTGCCATCTATTTTGGGATGTTTTTTTCTGTATGGCATCCTCCATTGCATAGCATATGGATCAATTCGTTTTCTGGTTGTGTCTGTTATAGTGTGTAGTTTCATCAGCAAATATGCCCATTCCGGATAAAATGTCATCAAAGAAGTAATTTTGAAAATATTAGAAATATTAATCGATCCCTAGAGCACAACCGCAGTTGTATTATATAATTTTGTATGTACGATTATCGAGGAAAACATCTAGATATATCTGATTTAAAAGCATTTTATTATGTTTAGTCCTCGTGAACTGATTTTCATGAAAAGGCCACCGTGCCATACACTGTCAAATCTTACAATATATATAGAGAGCTAGGTTACTTGCCCTCCCTACATTACCAAGTGCATGTATCATACGCTCAGATATTACAGTTAGGATATCTCCAGCAGAACTGGCTTGCCATAATCAACACTGTTGGACAGAAATTTAATATCTCTGAGGTGGTGAACGAGTGCTTGCTTAGGTAACTAAAATATTTTGGCGAAAAGAGGAACGAGACAAATAGGCGATAATATAATGGGTCAGTCAAGCCGTCAAGAAAAGAAGATCTGCTAAGGCATGTATATATATATATATATATATATATATATATATATATATATATATATATATAAATGAACGTGTCTGTGTGTGTCTGTGTGTGTCTCCGTACGCAATAACTCTGTCGATTTTGAGTCTACATACTCGAAATTTGATATACAAGGCACTGACATTTAGGAACATACATGTGATCGGTTTTCGGTCAGAAATTTGGCTGATAAGGGGGCAAAGTTCAACAATTTGACCTTTGAGAACTCTACAAAACTCCTTCGACAATTTTGGGTCTAAACACTGGAAATTTTGGATAAAGATTCCTTATACATGGATCTAAAACTAAAGCCAAAAAAATTAATTTTAAGGGGTTATAATAGGGGTCAAAGTTAAAAAACATTGACCTTTTTTTTGGGGGGGGTTTGCTCAGCATATAATTCCAAACACCTGGGCAACGCCGGGAACCCATACCAGTATATCTAGAAAAGTGAAATTGTCTGTCTGTCTGTGTGTGTCTGTTTGTGTACATTTCCCTGCGCTATAACTCTGTCAATTTTTAGTTTACAGACTCGAAATTTGATATACTGAGTACTGAGATTTGGGAAAATCTATATGGTCGGTTTTCGGCTAGAATTTTGTTGTTAAGGTGTCAAAGTTCAACGATTCGACCTTTGAGAACTCTACCAAACTCCTCAAACAATTTTGGGTGCAAACACTTGAAATTTTAGATATAGGTTCCTTCGACATGGATCTAACTTAATAAATTAATTTAAGCCCAAAACAATAAATGTGAAGAAGTCATAATAGGGGTCAAAGTTAAAATAAATTGACCATTTTTATGTGTTCTGTATTTTTTTTCGCTCAGCATACACCTCACAAAATGAAATGAGAGTCTACATATCTATAAAAGTGAAAGTGTCTGTCTGTGCGTGTGTCTGTGTGTGTACATTTCCCTACGCAGTAACTCTGTCAACTTTTAGTCTACAGACTCGGAATTTGATATGCAGGGTACTGGGATTTGGGAAAATCAATCCGTACGTTCCTATGCAAGATAATTGGCGATTAAGGGGTCAAAGTTCAAGTATTTGACCTTTGACCTTTGAGAACTCTACCAAACTCCTCCACGAATTGTTGGTCTACACACTTGAAATCTTAGATATAGGTTCCTTGGACATGGATCGTACTTAATAATTTGATTTGAGCCCAAAACAATAAATGTTGAGCCCAAAACAATAAATGTTAGGGGTCAAAGTATAAAATAAATTAACCGCTTTCTTTCTTTCTTTTCTTTTTTTTTTGCTCAGCATACACCTCCGAATACCCGAACAACGCCGGCAACCCATGCTAGTATATCTCTAAAAGTGAAAATGTATTTCTGTCTGTGTGTGGGTGTGTGCCTGTGTATGTACATTCCCCTCGAAATTTGATATAGAGGGTACTGGGATTTGGGAAAATCAATGTGTTCGTTTCATTGCAAGATAATTGGCGATTAAGGGGTCAAAGTTCAACGATTTGGCCTTTGAGAACTCTATCAAACTCCCCCAAGAATGCCGGGCTGAAAATGCTGGCATATATATATATATATATATATATATATATATATATATATATATATATATATATATATATATATATATATATATATATGATGAAAATAATGGAAATAGTATTCCGACAAAATAGAGAAAATAAAAAGGAACAAACCGTATTATGTGTTCATCAACGTTTCGTCTTTATTTCGAGACTTCCTATGGATGAATGAGATTAAGAAACCAAAAATATACCAGTACAAAATATTTGAAAATGTTTCACGTGCACAGTGTGACGCAGTTCTATTTCAGAGAAACGGAAAAATGATGTTGGAAATTCAAAAAGGAGGGGGGGGGCTTAAATTAACGACTATATGACGTCACTAAAATTTCCTTCTCTTTAACAGCGCCAGCCCCCCCCCTCATTTTTGAATTTCCAACATCATTTTTCCGTTTCTCTTAAATAGAACTGCGTCACACTGTGCACATGAAAAATTCTCAAATATTTTGTACTGGTATATTTTTTGGTTTCTTAATCTCATTCATCCAGAGGAAGTCTCGAAATAAAGACGAAACGTTAATGAACACATAATACGGTTTGTTCCTTTTGATTTTCTCTCTCTCTCTCTCTCTCTCTCTCTCTCTCTCTCTCTCTATATATATATATATATATATATATATATATATATATATATATATATATAAGCTAGACATTCAGCGTTGCCCAGTCGTGCAATACACTAAAGCATGATATTTAAATTAATGCAGATTGCGTATGTATTATTGTAGAATCAATCCTCAGTTGATTATCATATATTACGGGAAATAATATCCTGATGGACAAATTTGCCAAAAGGATGAAAAATAAAAGAAAATGAGAATGATTATGTCGTTCATCGAATTCCGTCTGTATTTGTTCACAATATCACGTTAGCTGACGTGAATGTTTGGACGTGAATGCCTTGAAAATAAAACTTTTTTATTAAAGTTTACTTTTACAATATGCAAACAAAGAAATATTTTTTAGCGAATGCTATCTCTTCTTTCATCATAAATTGAACTTATTAATGAGAAAAAAATTGAATAAAATAGTGCGATACATACGGGTAACACGAGCTCATTCGATTTGTAGTTGAATGGTCTGTCACTGACCTATATCTTCAGGTGAAAATAAATATTTGTTTCTTTTAGAAGAAATGATTTGTTTAGATTTTTATTATCTCGCAAGGTCGGTATAACGTAATATATTCCCCTGTAAAAAGTATTCTTTTTTTTTTTATCTATAAGAAAGAACCACTATTTACATGACCTGATTCATTCCGCTTATCGGGTGAGTATCTGTACAATACATATCTAAGAACACTGCCAAACATATAAATTGCCTTGACGTTAAATTTACAAAAAAAGGCTCAATCGGTTTTGAACCTATTACAGACAAGCCCATGCAAACACACAATTGACTTTTATATAACAGTAGAAAAATATGTATGTATATATATATATATATATATATATATATGTGTGTGTGGGGGGTGTATATATATAAATACATATATATACATACATATATATATATACATATATATATATACAGCGTGTTCCAAAAGATTTTAAATTTTATTAACTTTCTTAATATTTAACTTATACTTACCAATTTCCATATGCAGCAAGATGAACCTCTCCGTGATATGTAGAGATATAATAAGATACCATAGTCTACTTATTATAATTTTATTTATACAACTTAATCTTGGGTATGTTTTTCACAAGGTTTAATTTTAGTTATGAAAACTTATTTTACTCAAATGTCCACCAATTCCGATTACTTCATCCGCCATTACTCAACACCCAACTTTACATTTTTGAGGGTGTAATTGTTGTTGTGCTTGATCTCCTTCTTATTGATATGGATGAATCCTCGACCACACACTCTGCTAATCTATGCTAGATTTTCATCACTTCTTACCGTACGGGGTCTACCATATTTAGGGAGGTCACATACAGACTCTTGCTCATAAAATCGAGCCACCATAGCTTTTATTGCATTTGAAGAAGGGGGATTTCTTGTGCTGAAGATTCGTTGAAATTTATCTTTGAGTTCTGATATTGACTCATTCAACACAAAAATACGACTCTACGATAAATATCCGCCGCTGGGTAGTGTAACAACTCATAATTACCTTGGAAGGGTTACTCTAGATGATCTGGGGGAAAAAATTATGAAAGTTATGAAGTTTATGAACCATCAGCTTCTTTTGGGGCACCCTGTATATATATATATATATATATATATATATATATATATATATATATATATATATATATATAGAGAGAGAGAGAGAGAGAGAGAGAGAGAGAGAGAGAGAGAGAGAGAGAAAGAAAGAGAGAGAAATGGAGAGAGAGAGAGGGAACGAAATAGATAGATACTTTCTTTTAATTTTATGTATACATTTAATATTATTAGGTGCTGAAATATATTTGTATAGATGTGTGGTAATTTACCTTAGCAATTTTGTGAACATCTGTTTGGTGACGCTCAATCATTAAGTAATTAAAGCATTAACTCCTCGTAAGTGTCAGTGTTAGCTTCCTGTCCGACTTTTCAATTCATTTTTTGTTTTCTTTTACAACTTGAAGTCGTTTGGTGCTAGGGCTACAAAATAAAAACGTCAAACCCCGTACCTTTTTCTAATCTTCTGACGCACCCATTTCAATTTGTAAAAGGAACAAGAAATCAAATAGAAAATAGAGACAAGAAACTCATACTTGTCTTCGCACGGCATAATACTTTTATTTGCTACCCGTTTCAATGACTGACTGGAATTACAGCGATATTTCACCAAAGGAGTATGTAGAGAGGAAGATTCAAACATTAGAACTTGTTCCAGCAAGGCATTCACTGCTTTTGTGATTGTCATATGAACACAGTTTTTAACTGACTTTATAAAGGAATCATAATGTACTTAGATGTATTACGACCTTTTATTTCATGGAATGGAAGGACTTTTATTTATTCATATATAAATTCACATCGATATCCATCAAAGAGTGTGAGATAGACAGTTCTCTGATCGCAATTCTTATAAATTCTCAGCTTGTCTTAAACTTCTTTTCTTTTTTCTTTCTGTATCCGGAGGTGGTTGTCTCTTTCAGAATCACTTGTTTATGTCTAGGATTCGCCTGTTCCTTACAATGTGCGTCTTTATAATATCATAAAATCGTCCCAATAATTTCTTGCTCATCGCACTAATATAACCGCTTGGGGCTTATAATACGATTGTTACGAAGTTATATTTCCAATAAAAGCTATTATGCGCGTAAATACACCTATTCGTCTTCAATGTCGTCAATGAAAAATTGCTCATAAAACCGGCGCCGTAAAACGCTGCATAATTGAATGTCTCGAAGATAAACTATTATTTAAAACTGTGACACTATTATATAGAAGTTCAATATATTTCGAATTATATAGCTGTTCAATAAAACGAGGTCCAACCTTTTTGAGAGAGAATAGAAAAGACAAAAAGCTTCATAAACGGGTGGCTCACAAAGTAGAGGACAACAACAACAAACACCGTTATGAAGTGTCATCTCGCTATCTACTACGCATCAAGTACGACCAGTTATGATTTGCCATGAGCAGATGGTTCTTTAAAAAAAAGCGATGATGCTCAGCTCAGTGGTTAGACACCAAAGTAGCGCCATGATACTTCATAAAGCCGGAAATGCACAAAAAGAAGGCCATACTGATTATTTGGTAGTCTGCGACTTGTTTAATCCATTACAGTTTTTCGAATGCTGGCGAAACCATTACGATAGAGAAATACTGTCAACATATGAATGGAATGCATCAGAAACTTCGACAATAACACCCAACATTAGTAAAAAAAAACAGGTTCAATTCTACTCCACAACAATGTCGAATCGATCCTTCGGAAGTTGAACCAATTGAGCTATCAAACTCTGCTTATTTCGCTATACTCTCCAGACCTCTTATCTACCGACTACCACTTTTTCAAAAATCTCGACAAAGTTCTCCATAAGAAATGCTCTGAAAACCTAAGCGATATCAGAAACGCTTTCAGCGCCTGCATCGTCACCAGACCGCAAGATTTTTACGTGACTGGCATAAATACACTTGTGTTGCGTTGGAAAAAGTGATATGATACTGATGGTGCGTGGTTCGACGTAAGAGGCTTCGTCACAACAACAAAGTTGTTCGGAAATCCACATAGATGATTTGTTTATGGTGTTGCAGGCTTTGTGTAGCACCAACCACATTTGGTATTACTGCTCATCTTTGTTGTTGCAATGGCTGCTACAAGACAGAGCATACAGTAGACCATGAATTTTTACATCAGACTTTTCCTGCTTCTAGATGCATGCCTTAACGAAGATTGCTGCGGGTGCATCTCTCCCAGTGAATTAATTAATATCAATCTATAAATTTCTACGTCTCGGCGCGTTACCTACAACACCTAGCCTTCTCAAATCGTCACCCAACGTGTACTATCCAGGCTCATCGTTGCTTAACTTCGGTGATATGGCCAGAACCGGTGTGATTGCTCGGTATATTGTACACATTTGCATAAACAGACAAGACTGACTGAATATACCTTTGAATCCAATCTAACTATTAAAACAAGATTGAATTGGTAACTGGATTTAGTAATTGAGTGTAGAAAACTTAGAAATAAAGGCACCATTTTAAACCACTGGTTTACTTTGTGTTTTGTGTGTGTTGTACAGAAGTTGCTCAATCTACAAGGGAACATCTAAAAGTGTGTATGCACAATTTCTTTATATTTTTTAATATTTATTCATGCCGGTTCGTTTGACTGTTTTGTAAAAGAAAATTGTTGATTTAGTTTTTAACTTTGCACGACTTGATTGAGCTTGGTAAAGGGAAAAGGGAAAAACAATAAAATCAATGTTCGATCTGTTTTAGGAAGTTTGCCTTTTGAGGCAGTATGATCAGGTAGCATTAGACGCCCAAACAGGAATTACCACTCAAGGTCGAATGAAATATGGAAGCAAATTTAGATTAGGGGCAACTCCACTTTTCCACAGCCCCCAAATTTGGCCTTATCAATGGGCGTTTCTAAATCATGCACAGTACAGATATTTATGTACATGTACTTCCAGAGGCCTTTTATCCAGCTTCAAATCTTCACGTACTCCAATGTACAAAACAAGATTCTGCCGTGTGGAACATATGGTACTCTGTCGCTGTCGACTATGTTTAGGACACATCTTATCCTGTCGCTTTTGGACCACGTATATAACATGGTTATGCCTGTTCCTCTCAGGACACATTTTCTTTTTATAATCTTTTTCTTTCTTTATCAACACAGGCTCGATCATTTGCATGAGTTAGCTGTTGTATAGCTGCTGATTCTGCTGCTGCTGTCATAACCGTTTCCGCGCTCTGTTACAATAAATCGTGTCGATATTTGATCCTATCAGCTAAATGACATTTGGAGACACAACATTCGAAATCTAGAATACTTACCATGAGAGTTACATTTGTTTCAATTCCGTATTTCGCGAGCCGTCAAAATAGGCTAAGACTTAATGGTAGTCCATCTCCACAGTGAGGTAAATTTGTGGCTTGTAATTTCGCGATTTTTCCGATCGCATGAAGCTTAAAGTTTCAAATAGCCTGATGAGGAAAATATTACATTTAGCGCACAAAGTTCCAGAACATAAAACTAAAGATATTTCTAGACGGAGGTAGGAAAGAAGTCACGACTTAAAGGCTCGGATTATTGCAAAACAGAAAATTTATATATCTATAAAAGTGAAAGTGTCTGTCTGTCTGTTTGTCTCTCTGTGTGTCTGTCTGTGTATATTTCCCTACACAATAACTCTGCAATTTTCAGTCTAAAGACTCGAATTTTGATATATAGGGCAGTGAGATATTTGGGAAAATCTTTGTAATAGTTTTCGGCTATTAAAGCGTCAAAGTTGAATGATTTGATCTTTGAGAACTCTACCAAACTCCTCCGCCAATTGTGGGTATAAACAATTGAAATTTTAGATATGGGTTCCTTTGATATGGATCTAACTTAAAAACTTGATTTGAGCCTAAAACAATAAATGTTAATGGGTTATAATAGGGACCAACGTTAAAATAAAATTGACTTCTGCGGTCTCTACCAAATTACTCAGGCAATTGCTGGTCTAAACATATGAAATTTTACATATTCAGGTATTCAGAGACCGAGCAAGCTTTTTAATTTGTTTGGGTCGACAATTTGAGCAATATGTAAATGTATGTATGTGTGTTTACATGTCTGCCTAAAATTTTTAACGGAGGCGACACATTTTCAGAAAATCTATATCGTTTTCAAGCTCCGCCTCTCAGATAACAAATACCGAAAAATTGGCTAAAACATTCATTTCTTTACCCTCAACTGGGCACTTTTCTACAGGGATAGGTCGTTTTTTTCGTCGATGTTTTCGAAAGGAATCCCCTTTTTTCGATTGTCTAGCCTTAATTAAAACCTACGTCACTTCATGTTTGACGGTGGTCGTAACAGCAAAGACGTCACGTTTTTCCCATTCTTTTCCTCCTTCACAGTACGGGTTAAAGCCTGCCTTTCTACTACCACTTTTTATTTTTATTTTGCTCAACACACACCTCCAAACACCTGGGCAACGGCGGGCACCCATGCTAGTTATTCAATAAAGTGTATGTAAATATCCAGACAGGGTGAAAAATGCAAAATCCCACTTTAGGGAGAAAATTAAGAAAGAGGCATGCGTTTGGCCTAAATGCTTTTCTTTAGGTAGACAAGATGAGGAGAAAAAAAAAACTCTTCGGATTTTTTTCCGATAAAATTCCACTAGTGTGTCAGCGATGAAATCTTCGCCAGAATTAGAGATTTGTACAATAAATTTCCACGGGCTTCGTTTAAGCTCGTTTATATCGACATCACTTTTTAATCACGCTTTAATAAAAGAAATAAAAGGATCCAGTACAACTGCAATGGCGTAAGTGTCTTAGCTGACGAATTTCAACAAAATCGGCTGCAAAACTGCTACGATGGAGCAAGAAAGTTTTTAATAGTACAACAATTTATGATGACCATATTTTATTTAGCGGATCGTTCTAAAAGTAACGCGCCGCATTTTTTGAAAACTTAAAATGTTGTACAGCTACGAAGACGCGATTGGTACCCTGAAAACGAGTCACGTTTTGTGTTTGGAAATTTTTTACAACAATGATTGTGCATACGCGCCCAGAGCAAGGTTTTCAGTTGAAGGTCGTTTCAAAAGTAAAGCCTATTACTTGTAATTCCAAAGTGGAAGAGCTACGTAAACAGAAGTTGTAATTTTAAGAGGAGCGACAAGTGTGCTCTTTTATTTATCATTCTACATAGGAACCACAATTCTAAATTCACATTTTTGCAGTAATTCAATGACACATCTCTGCCTCTGACGTACAACCATGGAAGAGGTTGCCTTCTTAGAGTTCCCCGCGTTGAATATCTACAAGAGAGAATGGAAACTTTCAAGTAAAGAATGCATGTTCAGTTATAATAACAATGCAATTTTGACAGCCTATCTAATCAATTCGGTCGAAAGAAATAGGAGACATTACATTTAGAACGCGTCTTGTAGTTGTTTATGATAAAAACGATCAGATAAAAAAACACGTATAATGTTTTTTTATGGCGATATTTTTATTGTATTACTTTTCTGTAATTTAATATCGCTACCAATTCATCCATCAAGCTAGAACTATGCTTGCTTCACAATGTCTCTTGATATATACCAGAAGTATGCTGACAGACCTTTCAACAATAGCCGCTTACAAAATGGCAAGGCTTATTAAATTACTGACTTTATTATTTCTGTTTGTTTATATTCCCAATACTAATTCGATTGATATGTATGCACAGGCTAAGATGCGTATTGTTAACTTTATACAGTTTACACTCGAGTAAACATGTAGATATTCAACTTGTGTTAGACTCCATCTCAAGGAAAATAAGAAAGAAAAATGAAAGAAATTCAATTCGCTGTTCCAGGTTTAAACAAAATACCTTTACACCTCCTTCTGCAGGCACGCGTGACTTCTCGCCTCGGCAATGACATCGCCCATGTGTCTCCAACGTTATCGTAATAATCGATATGTGCACATGTACATCTTTTTACAATAGTCTTTTTTCCTTGACGCGACGTAACTTACCTCGATCAGTCATTTGTATATAGCTTCTATACGTGCGTCTACGATCTATTTCATATGTAAATTAATAGGAAAAACGTTAATAACAAGGTTATCGGCGGGTGCGTTTGCTAGTATATATATATATATATATATGCATATATATATATATATATATATATATATATATATATATATATATACTAGTAAAAGTGTGAAAAGCAAGGGTTGTAAAGGTAAAGAGATAGCTTCGAATTTGGGTGTATCGAAACCAAAGCAAAATATAATAAAAGTAAAAATAAAATAGATAAACCCTATAATTTATTAAGCCATACCTGTTCACACTGAAACACTTATCACAATATTCTGTGGATCAAAAAAAAGAAAAAAAACCTTGTTAAACTTTGTGACATATTTCCATTCTATGGAGATCAGACGCGAACGAACACACCATAATTTTATTATACCATATTTCTTCAAACTGAAACATAATTATCAAAGTATACTTACGCAGATATTATGTACACCTGTATCAAAAACACTTGGAAGATAAAAAATCCAGTGAGGGTAAAATCCAAATGTAAAACTTCAAAAAATTTTTAAAGAATTTCCATTTGTACAAGTAAAATCCAAGGAGATTTCGTAATTGAAAGAAGATGGTCCATAATAATCCAAAGGCAGAAATCCATGGAATAATATTTTTTTATCTTCCACCAGACTATCCATTCGTGTGTAATCGCCTTTTTCTTTACCATATTCCCTCTGCTTCACTTTTTTTTGTTTTCAAGTAAGATCTTTGACTTACTTGTTGTTTCATCAAATACTTCTGCATGCAAAATCCAATCCCGCATTTTGCTAATTCCTACCCTCTGATGAGAAGGAAAGTATTTCTTCGAAACTCCGCGGATTAAGGACTATCCATTTATCTAGTGTTTCCCTTTCAGATTAAATATGTTTTTAACTCATTTCAAAGTGTTTTTAACATATTTTATTAACTGTTTACTCATATTATAATCTCTATTTCCTATTTGGTTTTATCGAGCTTTTTTATCTGGCTGAGATAATTTTATAAATATTAATTATTTAATATTTATAATTTACTTTAATTTTACCATCTTGGATCATTTTGGTAAATTCCATTGTAATTTTCATTAATATATATCTATATATATATATATATATATATATATATATGTATATATATATATATATATATATATATATATATATATATATATATATATATATATATATATATATAAACATGACCCTTATATAGCTTAGAGAAATTAAGATTTCATTCGTACCAAAAAAGCCGAGGAGAGCATTTGCGAATTTTCTCGTCCTTTTAGTTTATCTAATATTATATTATAATAAACTTTTATAAATATAGAGAATATATACATGATCTATATATCTATAAAAGTGAACGTGTCTGTGTGTGTTTGTGTACATTTGCCTACGCAATAACTCTGTTACTTTTAAGTCTACAGACTCAAAATTTTATTTATAGGGTAATGAGATTTCGGAAAATCTTTGTGGTCGGTTTTCGGCCAGAAATTTGGCTGTTAAGGAGCCAAAGTTCATCGATTTGACCTTTGAGAACTCTACCAAACTACTCCGACAATTTTTGGTCTACACACTTGAAATTTTAGATATAGCTTTCTAGGACATGGATCTAACTTAATCACTTTATTTGAGTCCGAAACAATAAATGATAGAGAGTCATATTAGGGGTCAAAGTTAAAAAAAATTGACCGCTTTATTTCATTTTATTATTATTCTTTTTTTGCTCAACACACACCTCCGAACAGCTGGGTAACTTCGGGCAGAAATTTTAATTTAATATAAATTAACTATGGAAAGAATTATAGGCAACAAGTTTATAAAAAAAAACTATATATATATATATATATATATATATATATATGTGAATAACAAACACGAGCCTATAGCTCATTACAAACCGCCTAATTAGCAGAAAAATTGAACATAAGAGCGCTCGATGTTGTTAATATCGTTAAAAAACGCTAACAAAGATCTTATATATGTGTGTGTGTGTGTAAGATCTTTTGTTTGCGTTTTTTTTAATATATATATATATATATATATATATATATATATATGAAATAAAATGGAGGTTAAAGGACCTGAATACTCAACCTTTCGCCCGATTTATGCGGGCTTTTTGAAGAGGGATAGTCATTGATGAGAGAGTCTGAATATTTGGAGCTATATATATATATATATATATATATATATATATATATATATAATATAAAATATATTTTAGTCATCGACATGCAGACCTGTTTCGTTGTTTCACAACTCATCAGTGCCGCTAGACTAACACCTCTCCCAAGCCGAGGATCGAACCTAGAACCGTCGTGATGACAGTCGGCAGTCCTACCCCCTGACTACGGAATCGGTGGCCGAAATTAAACTGTCCGAATGCGTATTTATGAAACGAGATAAGGAAGAGAGTTTTTATTTATATATATATATATATATATATATATATATATATATATATATATATATATATATATATATATATTTTTTTTTACACAGTGATCACCAATATCAAGGCCCGGAAGCCACTCAGGGATAAGGGTTATTGTAAGTACATCACGTTAGTGAGGAGATTTTATGAAGTGTTTAATTAGTGGGGCGGTTCATTAGGAATTTGTTAACATTAGACTTGAAGACATCCAAGTTGTAGTCCGGAGGGAAGCAGGCAGACGGAACAGAGTTCCACAGTCGTGCAGTTCTAAGAAAGAAGCTTTGCTCATGAAATCCGCGTTTTGATTTAGGTACAGATATAGAGTGGGGGAAATTTTTCACAGTGGATTCAGCTAGACGGGTGTTTTTCGTGAAAGATTGGCGAGGGGGGACCAGGGATTGGAGTTCAGACGAGCACCTGCCATGAAAATAACGATAAAACAAGGATAGGCTCGCAACGTCTCTTCTGTGGGAGAGGGGTTGCAGGGTAGAGAAAAGGGCATCTCCCACTAAGCCACGAAGTCTATTTTGTACTCTGTCAAGGCATGATAGGCTGTTTTTGGCAGCTCCTGCCCAGATATGGCAACAGTATTCCATCCTTGGCCGTACTTGGCTTTTATATAGATAGAGAATTGCATCAGTAGTGAGATATCTTCTGGAGCGGTAGAAGGATCCCACCATCTTTCCTGCGACCTTGGCCACAGACTTGATGTACGTGTTCCATTTCAGATCAGGAGTAAAGGTCAAACCCAGAAGCTTGTCAATATATATATATATATATATATATATATATATATATATATATATATAAACTCTCTTCCTGATCTCGTTTCATTTTATTTACTTCATCTATCACGGTTATATTTCCACACGCAATGTTTTAAATCTCTATGATATTTTAACTTTTCGACGTAATCCACTAAGCTAGTTTACTCTAATTTATTTTTTCTTATAAAATGTATATATCTATATATACATCTTATTTACATAAGGAAAACACGCTACTCTCCCCCATCATTATATATAGCTCCAAATCTGCCGACTCTCTCGTCAATGACCATCCCTCTTGAAAAAGCACGCATAAATCGGGCGAAACGTTGAGTATTCAGGTCCTTTCACCTCCATTTTATTTTATATCGTCGGATTTAGTCCAGCTCAACAATCATATACATACATATATATATATATATATATATATATATATATATATATATATATATATATATATGAATATTCTTGTACTTCCTAAAACAGATAGAGCTCCTTTCGATAACTGGTATGTTTATTTATCAGTAAGGTTTTTAGAACCTTGATGGTTACAAATTCCTTATTTATTAATTGACGCTAGGAATTAAACACAACGGTCGAGTTTCAAACTGAGATTTAACTACTTACCACATTTAGAGTTCGTGTACGTTTGTAATAAAGCAAATAGATATCTTTTAATGTAAATTTCGGTTTTATTCATCTAATACTTTTAAATAAACCTTCTTTTTATCTGCAAATTACAAAGGATATAAGGTTATTTTATATAAAGAGATATACCATTTTATAAATACACAAGAATATAAGGTTGTTGCAAAAACAATATTGCTTTTTATTCTTATAAAACTCTGTTGACCGCCCCCCCCCTGCTTGCATGTTGTCTATCAAAAACATTGCTGTAATGGAGACCAGCTTATATTTGATAAAATTCACTCCTTTTCAACGGGCAACCATATCGAGAACAAATACACTTTAGAATTCGATTAACGTTTATCTCGAGTTTATTTAGATTTTGTTCTAGTTTCGATTCCAGCTGATAGCACTCAAATCATGTTGATTTTTACTTTTGAAATCATGACCATATATTAGGTACAATATATTATGCAATAATTGTCTCAATAATGAATTATATGAGATCTGCATGAATTGCAATATCATATTTAAGTGTATTTTACGACCAGGCGACGCCGTGTGCTTCTGCTAGTGTACAGACACAAACACACGCGCGAGCACGCGCACACACACAAACACACACACAAACACACAGAGGCATACACACGCACCCATACACACACACACACACATATATATATATATATATATATATATATATGTAGGCAGCATTTTTATCTATGGGATATTTCATTAAATAAAAGAGAGAGTTTTTTTTTTGTCGATTAATGCCAATTTCGATCATTTCCAAATTCTGAATAACAGTCTCAACTACATCCGGGACATGGCTTACATATTTATCAAAAGTCCGGTAACTTTCCAATCCTTCAAGATTTATCGTCAGCGGCAAATAAATCAAACTTGATTAGAACAATATATATATATATATATATATATATATATATATATATATATATATATATATATATATATATATATATCGCTTAATTGGTTAATTGTTTTATTTATCCTTTTTTTCCATTGGTTAACATTAATAACATCCTGAAATGTTTGCAAAGCTATTAAAATAAATAACTCTAAAAACACTTCAGGATGTTATTAATATTGCTAAAGTTTATTTTATTAACAGTTGCTAAAGTTTATTTTATTAACAGTTGCTTTTTTAAAGATTTTTTTAGTAGTGCTTCTAGTATTTAAATTATCCCTTTATAATTGGTTTGTTCAAATAGAGATATGTTGTCAAGTAACATTTTTCTAAATTGGGACGGAGGACAGTAATGTTGGTTACTCAAGTGGTTAAATATAGCGATTTTTTCGGAGCGCTGCATGGTTAATGTCCTCGACAAATGGGTTGTAGTCAAACCTATATATATATATATATATATATATATATATATATATATATATATATGCTTTCACTTTTATTGTCAGAGACACTGTCTGCCAAACGGCATTTCAACTCATATACTATGTTAGTCCTATAAAGCCGGTCAGTCGAAGTGGAGAAGTTATTAATTATAATCAGATTAGATGTTTTAAATTCATCATAGTAAATCATTTATTTTATTTTTTAAGGTCTATAGGTTGCACATTTTTATTAATCATATTTTTAAATATGTCTTGTCTATCCTGTAATTATTGTGCATTTGAATTTTATAATAAAGTACCGATAGCCATATAATAAAAAAACCTATATCTTATTTAATAAAATATGCCATATATATATATATATATATATATATATATATATATATATATATATATATATATATATATATATATATGCATATTATTGATAGTATGATTTAAACAAAACCAAAATGTGCCAACCAAAGAGTGCTCAATGTGTATACAGAGCAATATAAATATGTTGGATGTGAATACTAATGGTTTCTGGATATTCTTGTCCTGATGAGGTGATTTTCCCTGCCAGGGTGGTCACTGCCACATGTTTGCATATGTGTAGCCATTGGTTATCACATCCAATATATATATATATATATATATATACAGACACACACACACACACACACACACACACACACACACACACACACATATATATATATATATATATATATATATATATATATATATGAAGGTAATGATATTGACAACACATTGTATCACATGAACCGTAAATTATAAAGCAGACTGTGTTATTGTTTGGATAAGGCGGACTTCACCAATAACAAAGTCGAGGATTTATACTAGAAAGAGAGAATTGAATCAGATTATACTCCATAACCACGTGCTCTCATATTGACAAAACCTACGCGTCAAGTTTGTGTAGTCAAGCATGATCGTAAACTTTGCCAGCGTTCCTTGAATGCTAAAGCAGAACAGCACTTTCTTCGACTGATGTCCTACTTGGCGGAATCATTTGATATGTGTTATTTTGAATTGATGTGGAATAAATGTGACTTAAGTGTCAAAGTTAAACAATTCACAATGATAGCTAATATTTTGCTGGACTTGCAAGAAAGCTGCGCAGAACCATAACCATCCTAGTTGTTAAAGAGTGTGTGAGTTTATACACTAGTATTCTAAATAGTACGCAATTACAGTATATTTAAACAAGTTAGAAGGCGGCCATGCTTGTGATTTCCTGTTTATAATTAAAAGGTGGTGAAACTATAACGAGAATAAATATGCAATATTGTTCAACAAGAGCCTGTGATAGAAAACATTATTTTCTTTTTAGAGTGAGAGTTAATCTATATATTAATACCATAGCGTGTGTGTTATTTCTGTGTCACGCTTACATGAAAGTCGATTAATTGTTCTTGGCATTTATTGGCATGAACAATGTTACCACGAATTTCTCATAAGTCTTGCTTTCCGTTTTATTATAGCTAATGATACTCCACTATATAATATTATCAAGATTACTTCATAAGTTTTGGTTTGTTTCTATACTGGAGCAATTAATGTGATATATATATATATATATATATATATATATATATATATATATATATATATATATAACTACTTCATTTACTGACATAAATTAAATATACGAAAGTATAGATTCGTGCGTAAACTTTAAGTATTTACTTCAAAAGTGCTCAATACGTAGGTAGAGCTAGTTAATAATTTATAAAATATATATGTCGATTAAGCTACACTGAATATTCTGCGTTTCATCCTCTTATAGGATTCGTCAGGCTTATGCGCGAATTCTGTGGTTGCTCCTTGTTTTTATATATGTTGAGGATTTCTGGTTAGCCAATCAGCTTTCTAGTATCCACCGCGCCCCTTCCTATCAGCCAATGGGCATGCATTTTATCGAACAAAGGATCTGTTTTAGAGCTAGGTTAGTGGTTTAAGGTAGATATTTTCCCTCTTTTTTATATATATATATATAAATGTACCTATGTGTACACACATACATGCACATTTTCGCGCATAGAATTCGCGCATAAGCCTGACCAATCCTATAAGTGGATGAAACGCAGAATATTCAGTGTAGCTTAATCGCCATATATATTTTATAAATTACTATATATATATATATATATCACTTTTAAAACTGATTTTAATTTTAAAAGTATGAATCAGTTTACACAATATAAAAATAGCTAAAACAAGCACTGTTTTTCTTTTAATAGTATTTACTAGTACATTAAAAATGTATATATGTATATATATATATATATATATATATATATATATATATATATATAAATTTAAATGAGAAATTTCAAAACTTTGAAGTGTCGGATATTATGATAAAATCATTTTTATTTACTTTTATCTTGTAAGTCCGATATTTCGCTAATAAATAGCCTCATTAGGGTAGAGTCCGGTCGATGAATATTTTTTTCTTTTTCTTCATTTTGGTGTTATGTCGAAGAGAAGAGAAATGCACTTGTTTTTCCGGTAAGTCCACGTGCGGTATGCTCCAGTTTCGAGCGGGATTTAAAGTAAAAGATTGTAACACACTTTTTGAAGACACTTATTTTCTAGTAAAATTTAAATAAGAAATTTGAACACTTTGAATTCTCAGATATAATGATAAAATCATTTTTTTTATTTACTTTATTCTTGTAAGTCCGATATTTCGCTTATAAATAGCCTCATCAGGGTATAGTCCGGTCCATGAATATTTTTTATTCGCGAAATATCGGACTTACAAGAAAGAAATGTCTTCAAATAGTGTGTAACCATCTTTTACTTTAAACCCCGCTCGAAACTGGAGCATAACGTACGTGGACTTACCGGAACAACAAGTGCATTTCTCTTCTCTTCGCCATAACACCAAAATGAAGAAAAAAAAAAAAAAGAAAAAATATTCATGGACCGGACTCTACGCTGATGAGGCTATTTATAAGCGAAATATCGGACTTACAAGAAAAAAGTAAACAAAAATTATTTTATCATTATATCCAGCACTTCAAAGTTTTCAAATTTCTCATTTAAATTTTACTTACAAATAAATGTCTTCAGAAAGTGTGTGACAATATTTACTTTATATATATATATATATATATATATATATATATATATATATATATATATATATATGTATATATATATATGTATATGTATATATACACATATATATATATGCATATATATATGTATATATATGCATATATATATATATATATATATATATATTCAGCAAAACGGTTCATAATTGTGAATTAAAAATCAGTTTTGAAGGGGAAAACAAACAAAATCAACTCGATTTCTATTCGGAGACAACATATAACAGCATGCAAAACGTTTGACTGACAAGTTAAAAACATATTTCATAATGGAGATAAATAAAGTTCATATATATATATATAAATATATATATATATATATATATAAATATATATATATAATATTTTTTTTTCTTTTAACTTTATTCCTAATTTTCTATTTTTAAAATTTTTATTTATCAACATAAAATTAATAACTTTCCTTTATTTTCTTTTCAAATATTCCTAGGAATAGCTGCCTTACTCACGACTAAAATGCTAGTTTTCTGTTGGTGTCTTTATTTCCTCTCTGTCGCCCTATTTTATCTGATAAGGAGACTATGCTTTTAAAGGAAAAAACCTTTTTGTCAAATTAGTGGCAATACTTATTATCAATTTCAATAAAATGAACATCGTTTCCGAAACGAGTTTGTTATTCGGTTACGATTCAAGCTGATGAACTCAAGTCATATATATATATATATATATATATATATATATATATATTATTTTTATTGCCAACATTATAATATATACAAACCCATCGCAACTAAATGTACACACACGCACACATATGCATACCCACGCACATATACACACAACATTTACACATTGGTTCAATGTCTTTCTAAAATTATTCAAGCAATGAACTCTTTCTTTAAGAACTTTTAATTACGTAAATATAATTCATAAATTGAGCGGAGGAGTTTGTATACAATATTTCAAACTCATGCGATGCATGGCAGTAAAACTGTCGACATCACAGCGCTAGAAGAACTTATAATATTTAGCAACATTCTTTTACTGTAATTATCTATTCTAAAACATATATAAAATATATCCTGTGTGAAAGTTTTCCACTTAGTTTTTATTTGTTTTGTTTTGTTCTGTTCGTGTAACATATAACCCTTTAAACTGTCGTTACCTAAGACATTTTTGACCCCCAATAAAAATGGAGATTTTACAAGTGGTGACCCCTAAAAAGATCTCTTCAAGTTTTAGTCGTAATAATGCCGAGTATGATATGCAGTGATAGCAGGAAATACTAACCAAGTTGATTAATAAAACGTTCATCATTTTCATTTTTAAGATTAACTTGTACTTAATGTTGCTCTAGAATAATTACATAAATAAAACTATTGTGATTTAATTGGTTAAGTAAAAGTGAAATTTTTATTGGAATAGTTGAGATTATAAAAGATAAGAGTTATCTACCTTTTTACACAAACCGGAAAAAAGTAAAATATGCATATGTTATGTTTTTACTTTCGTGGCTAAGTATTTACACTCACACGGCCACTAAGATTTTTAAACGTCGTCGTTAGATATTAATAAAATGTTAGTGTATGTAAAAATCAAGTTATAATATACCAACATTTGAATATGAAACGGGAGCTAAAAATGTTTTATTCTATTTGCTCTACAACAGTATAGACAACTTTCTTCAGGTTTTTATTGATTACCATTTCTACTAAATATTTGCTCCACCCGGTTGTGCACTATATCCTAAAAACCTTGACTATTACTCTACGCTATGGAAAAGGTGAACTTCAACTTGTCTCTCCAGAACATACCAACGACAAGCAAAACAAACTACCTGTTAAACCTCACCCTAAGAACTAATCAGAAGGATGTGATGGAAAGCACATTTCTTTCTAAAGGGAAAAGACGAAAGGAACAGCCACAAGCACTACCACGGATTCGTCAATAAGGATACAGCCCCAATTGTGGACCTACTCCACAACTACACCCTACACCACCTTACCCCCTCCCCCTAAGAATCCCCTAAATCCAACAAAATAACACATACCCCCAATCACCACCAACTCTAAACACCACATAACAATACTCGGCATCAAGTCCCCTCACCCTAGCCAATCTCCCGCCCAACCCCAGCACACCCTACATGCAACCCCCACTACTTAACACGGAAATTTATATATAACTATGTGGATTTACACCTGCACAGATAAGTACGTATGGAAATGTATAACTGACCGGTGCATTATGTGCATGGCCGGATGCCTTAGAGTATGCCCCCCCCCGCCAATATAGCCTTCTGCCTAAACTGATCTATAATAACCTAAAAAAAACAAATATCCCAACTTAGAACAATAACTACAGTACATAATCCCCATATAAACTACCTAAAACTCCTCCCCAAAATCTATAAATATGGCTACATAGGACCACTATCCCGGATGCGTGTGCGTTTATTACTGCGTATGTAAGTATATGTGTGTGGAACCTGTGCCCATATTTACGGCATGTCACGCTATATATATATATATATATATATATATATATATATATATATATATATATATATATATATATATATATATGCGTGCGCAGATATCGGTGCGTAACTGAGAGTGGGTGTGTATCTTTGCAGATGCATGTATGAGTGCATGTATGTGTGCATATGTGTATGCGTGTATGCATGTATATGTGTGTGCATGCGTGCGTGTGGGGACGTGTATATGTAGGTGTGTATATGTATGTGGATGTGTACGTCGGCGCTCCCGTGAGCACCCACATCAAACCATTAAACCCTCCACTAATGAAAATATTACGCGTATGAGCCTGGCAATGAGTTTATACTCATATCTATGTATAATCATGTCTACATTTAACGAAAGTATTACGTCTATACACCCACGAATGAACTTAGATTTACATCTTAGTAGACGAATATGTCTATACCCATAACTGTCATATATCTAGGTATGCGTATATGTGTATATATGCATGTGTGCATCCATGTGTGTGTCCGTGTGGACGTGGGAGTAACGATGTATATGTGTACGTACCTATGTATATGTGTGTATATATGAGAGTATATGTGCTGTCCACATACGTATGTAGGAGCGTGCAGCTTTGTATATGTCGATGTATGTGTTCACGAATATAAGTATCTGTATGTGTGCGTGTGCTTGCATATATGCGTTGGGAGGCAAGTATGTCTGAATACATATATGCATGTAGGCCCATGTATACGCCTGCATGGGTGTATGGGTGTAGATGTGCGGGTGTCTGTATATGTGCGCATCCATGCTTACGCGCACATACTCAATTTAACACCTTAAGGAAAATTTTGGGGTCAGCGGGAGCAGCGCGGGTGTATATGCATGCATGTACGCATACGTGCATGTGTTTACATGCATAGGCGGAGATGTATGTGTACAGATGAGCGTTTCTTTTAGTATATGTGTGTGTATGTACGCATATGTGTGCTCGCGTGTACGGCCGCAAGCTAACCCTCTCTAAGCACTTAACAACAAAGCAAAATCAAATAGATAAACCGAATCATACCCCCCGCCTCCCAACCTAAGCGAACACCCAACAGGTCAAGACATACTTATCAAGAAATCATGCATATATATATATATATATATATATATATATATATATATATATATGTATATATATATATATATATATATATGGTTTTGCGATCAGGAATGATATCGCCAAACTGCTTGAATCCCTGTTGGAATATATTACACACTCATGTCCTTGCGCTTTGCAGTAGGAAAGGACAAATGTGCCATATTTTGGAGTTGCTATGTACATACGTTAAAAACATCTGGTGAGCTAAAAGAGAAGGATTATTCCTTTTTACGTGAACAGACTAACAGGGTCTGTATATAAGGTAAGCTGTGTTTTGGGTGACTTTAATGCTCGTGTGAGTAGCGATACACAATTTTTGAGGAATGTAATCGCATCACATAGAATTAGTAAAGGAAACTCAAACAGGGTTCTCTTATTGTCTCTTTGCAGTCATTGTTGCTCACATATACAGCGTTTCAGCTGCCTAATTGCAAGAAAGCCACTTGGAAACGTCCCGGTTTAATCATGATCATTTCATTGACTATGTCATAATACGTTGATCTGATTGACAATATATAAATGTTGTACGAATGTAGGACATATAATAAATTGATTGAAAATCAAGCGCCCTGTTTGAAATTAACATAGTTCTACTATCAACAGAATTGACGTACGCAAGTTGAAGGTTAAAGAGACGATGCACTCGTTTGAAAAGGCTACTGATGAAAAGATGTTTTCTATTGTATGTAGGAATGATATTGAGGTATCTTGGGAGGATTTTAAAACTGCAGTGTATGACTCTGCCAAAGAGTCATTAGGAAATGATTTAAGGAAAAACCGAAATAGGCTTGATGAAAATGATCTAACTACTCTCGGTTTTCTCATGCATCAAACATATCAAGTTTTGTTTACTAATAAAAAAAAAAACGTCTTCAGTGAAACACATGGCTTTTAGAATGGCCAAAATATTGGTACAACCTCGGTTTCAGAGAATGAAACAACACCCTTAGGAGTTGAAAGCTATGCCTTACAAGATTTGGCAGATAAGTGTGATTTTGAATAATTTTACGAAAACCCCAACGGCTTATTTAGTCCTATTTTAAGGGTGTGCATTTCAAATATTTTCGTTGGATGACATTCTCTTCACTGATTAGAAAGAAATTACTAAGCGCTTGGGTGAACCCTTTTTAAATATTTTTAACAGAGAATCGACAGTAGATCTGAGAGGCTTGCTGACAGAGAGATTGAGGGGCTTGCTGACAGTTCATAAATGTCGCAGATTGAATGGGCTGTAAAGCAACTTTAAAATTGTAACGCTCCCAGTAATGGCGGCATACCCGCAGAAATATTAAAAGGTAGAAACCAACTTCTAATAAAAAAAAACTATGTTCTGTTGTCATTAATATCAGAACTTGGTACCGTGCCACAACAGTAAGAAGACCCGTCAATTATTCACATATTTATGTACAAAGGAAATAAGTGTGAGTGTGAAAACCATAGAGGAATTTCTCTTTAATCTGTTGCTGGTAAGATTCTTGCTCGTGTAATCGTAAACAAACACAATGGTTCGGATTACGAAACTGTGCTTCTAAAAAGCCAGTGTAGTTTTATGGCAGAAAAAATCACTTCGGCAACCACATGAGAAGGCGAGGGAGCAGAATATGGACTTATTTATTATATACGTTGATCTCACAAAGGCGTTTGATACCGTCTCTGTTTTAAGGAGGCTCGGTATTCTAGATAGGATGTTGAATGTGATGGTTACCTTTCACTAGGGAATGGTAGCGACAGTAAGATCTGGCTGCGAAAAAAATGAACCATTTGAAATGTCAGATGGAACGAAGCAAAGATGTGTCCTTGTTCAGTTCCTATTTGCTCTTTTCTTTTCGATGATGGTTGGAAGCTTTCAAGCTCGGAAGGTGTAAGTGGTGAATATCAATAAAATAGAGAATTATTTAATCAACAACGGTTCAATGTCAGAACCACAACTTTTGCGTTGACTCTTTCTGATTTTCTATAAGCTGATGTCTGTGAATTTGTCACACATAGACTTGATGACATGCAGAACATCCTCAATAGCATGTAAGGCTTTTGGTCTAACAATTAGCATAACAAAGACTGAACACCTAACGCTACGCCCGCTTCACAACCAGTGCTATATATTGGTGGTAAAGCTCTGAAAACAGTATCTTCTTTTACATACCTCGAATCTGTTGTGCCTGATGATGCTAAACTGGAAAAAGGCTTCCAAAGTAGAATTAATAAAGCTAGTGAGACTTTTCGTAGGGTTCGACACAGACTCTGAAAACAGCCACGACGTGTCTCTAAAAGTGAAGATGGCAGTTTCCAAGTCTGTTGTTTCACCTACTCTCTGCATGGTGCCGAAGCATGGAACGTGTACCGCAAACATATAAATAAGCCTGATGTTGTTCATATGAAAACTCTACGTTCTATTTGCAATGTTGAATGATAGGATCGTGTTCCAAATGGTGAAATACTGATATTGAATCATTTTTGATCAGGAAACAAATGCGCTGGTCGGATCATCTTTTAGAATGGGTAACTCAAGAGTTCCCAAGTAACTTTTTATGGGCAATTGAAAAATTCTTACTGCCCAATAGGGCGTCCCTTGCTTCGTTACAAAGATGAAAAAGACAGCCTGAAGAGTTGTGAAATTTCTTTGACCTCCTAAGGCACTGCAACAGAGGATAGCAGCGAATGGAGAAAGATATGTTTTCTAGGGCCCAGATAACTTTTATATAACCGTCATCGTATTAGGGGCGCCCCTCATGCAAATATGAAGGTAAAACACACGAAAAATGCACCACAAAATTATTATGTATGCCACTGTGGTTTCTAAGCACGAAATAAAGCAAGGTTATCTGTTCACTCGAGAAAGCATCTTTGAACGACGAGCATATGCAGATTTACGGCCTGCTCAGAAGTATTCTGGACGACTGCCGGATGGTAATTATACTCACGGTCTTACAGAGCTATGAGGTAGCTGGAAATTGTATATTGAACCCTTATTCGTCATCTTCGATGTATATATATATATATATATATATATATATATATATATATATATATATATATATATATATATATATATATATATATATATATGGATATTTGTTCTATTTCGCTATTAATTTATTCCCGTATGTATCATTCATGGACGTATATCTTCATACGTCCATGACTTCTTTTCTTTGTCTATATATATATATATATATATATATATATATATATATATATATGTATATATATATGTGTGTGTGTGTGTGCATGTGTGTGTGCGTGTGTGTATATGTGTGTATGCATATGCATATAATCATATACATATATGCATGTATACATTTATATACATATATATATCTGCACACATACTTATATATATATATATGTATATATATATATATATATATATATATATATATATATATATATATATATATATATATATAGGGTGTCCATAAAGTCCGTTTGCACTTTAAAAAATTTATAACTTTATTGGTATTTGCAATGGAAATAATCTGTAAAATGGATTTGGAAGAAGTAAATCTATATTTTTAAGCTGTTATTGAAATTTTATTTAACTTTCCACATGCCCTCCATCATTAGCAATACAAAGGGTAATACGATTTTGCAGTTCACGAAAAACATTTGCCAAATGATTTTTAGTAATGTCTGAAATCCCATTAGTTATTCTAGCTTTCAAATCTTCCAATGAACTAGGTTTGGTTGCATACACAATTGTTTTCACATGTGCTCATAAAAAAATCTAATGGAGTCAAATCTGGCGACCGTGGAGGCCAATTAAATGGTCCACCCCTTCCAATCCATCTGTTAAGAAATTCCTGATTTAGAAACTGTCTAACACGCCGAGCAAAGTGACAAGGAGCTCACTTTTGTCACTGACACATGGCCTTCCAGACCGTGGTTTATCATGGACAGAACCTGTCTCTTTAAATTTTTTCATCCATTTAACAATGGTGTTCCTATGAGGCGCTTTACAGCCAACCAAAGGACAGAGTTTCCTTTTTCCTCAATTTAAGCCATGGGATCAAATTGATTCTGAAAAACAAAAGAAACTATTTTTTACTTATTTTTTACTTATCTAAAAATTGTTACGAATTTTGTGATGAAAAATTATTCAATAACTACACGTAAAACTAGATACATGACACCTTATAACATATTTTACAGATTATTTCTATCGCAAATATAAATAAAGTTATAAATTTTTAAAGTGCAAACGAACTTTATGGACGCCCTATACATACATATATATATATATATATATATATATATATATATATATATATATATGTATACAGGTTTATAGATCAATATGTATAAACAAGTGTAAGTTATGCATTATTTTATATATTAATTGTGCAAACCTCAACACAAGTCGAAATCTTTTATAATATATTCATGCTTCATAGAATTTAGTTTTCCAATCCAATAACAATGTATCTACGTTCAACTTCTTCTAGCTATCCTGTAGCAGCAAAACCTAGTTTCAAAAAGAGCTGCAACATAAATATTATGATGCCTCCACAAACGTACTATGATAGCGGTTTATCGTTCAGTGTTCTTTTTGTGATCTCTGAGTGTTCTTACATTCCAAGTCGCAATGGATATATTCGTTTCATATATTTTGTTTCTATTCTTGATTTGTGTTCAAATATTTGATTCCCAGACATCTGCAGGTGATGGCAGGGACAAGAACAAGTAAACAATTTTTAGGTCATCTTTTATAGACCCCTCCCCATGAAAATGCAGTGCCACCCTATAAAGGGCTGCTTTGTTCTGAAAGGAGAACAAGAGTCACACAACTGCTTGATGGGGATTTAAAAACGGCCATCAACTCTTAACCACCTATGTTCAATATTCATGTTAGGAAGGCTTAGTGACATCTTTACCTGTTCCTAATACAAGCCCCCTATGTCCACAGGATTTATTATTATTTATTTAAGAAAAAACACATATCGATGTGCCAAACCTTAGATTTAAATGATTGAAAATGGTTCGCTGTACAACCGGCACATTGAGTTGTTTAAAGACTTCATTGCTTCTGCTGAACAAGGCGCACTCTCTCAGTCGCATTAACATGGTCTGTACAGGTGCATCTTGTGCCATGGGTAAGATGATCAACATTTTTGTAAAAAATTGATAACAGGGTAGAGGGTGCACTGGGTAGAGGTAGTACTTTGAATCTCTGGATGCTGCGCCCAGTAGAGGAGACAGAGATCACTGGTCTTCATTCATCTCCCAAATCTCTCACTTGCTAGCTCCAAGAGCTATATCCTGAATACTGACCTCAGCAGGCATGACGAACTTTGTGAGGGAACGATGTTGGCACAGCACTGTTGAGCAAAGTGTCCACCAGACTGAACAAACACTCAACATCAAGGACAAAGACATAGCTGGTATGGTGCCCAACCGCACAAAAAAGCTTACCAGGTGAATCGGGCCGTTTAGTGTTGGCTCACAACTGATCTAGGTGATGGAGCACTGTTACAAGAAAATCGTTTTTAATATATATATATATATATATATATATATATATATATATATATATATATATATCAGTTTTGCTTTCGATTCTAGCCGATGGTATCGACACCACACACACGCGCACACACACACACATATATTGTTTTGATCTGACAAGTATATAATTAGGTTCAATATAATAATCGGTAGAGAGTAGTCTTTATATTAATAATTACCTAATCTGAATGAATAAAAATATCATACTTGACCTCTTACGACCAGGCAAGCCAGCCGCCTTGCTAGTATGAATAGATAGATAGATAAAGAAACACAGTTATCCACATATAAATATATATAATATATACGTCAATTAATGTCAACCAGCTTGGATGAATAGGAAAGGGATGAATCAGAAGTAAATATCTCCAGTATATGAATAATCCCCAGTTTTTTATCGAAACATTCAGAAATCAATAAATCATAAGTTTTATTCAATGCCATCCGTAGATATATTTTCAGGTAATTTTCCAGTTTTGTTTTTTTAATTCGCTTCTATTTTTTTTTCAAGGAAAACGATAATTCTATGATGATTCCTTGAAAGATAAACATCATTCGCGGTAAATATTTACCGAGTTTTTCTTCTCGTTTATGTGTATTGAGATGCGTATATATTGTATTACCTTGGCCAGTCGAGTTTTTTTTTTACACAGTTATCACCACTTATCAAGGCCCGGAAGCCACTCAGGGATAAGGGTTATTGTAAGTACATTACGTTAGTGTGGAGATTTGATGAAGTGTTTACTTAAGGGGGCGATTCATTAGGAATTTGTTAACGTTGGACTTGAAGACATCCAAGTTGTAATCCGGTGGGAAGCTTGCAGACGGAACAGAGTTCCACAGGCGTGCGGTGATAAGAAAGAAGCTTTATTCATGGAATCCATGTTTTGATTTAGGCACAGATATAGAGTGGGGGAAATTTTTCACAGTGGATTCAGCTAGACGGGTGTTTTTCGTGAAAGATTTGCGAGAGGGGACCAGGGATTAGAGTTCAGTCGAGCACCTGCCATGGAAATAACGATAAAACAAGGATAGGCTCGCAACATCTCTTCTATAGGAGAGAGGTTGCAGGGTAAAAAAAAGGGCATCCCCCACTAAGCCACGAAGTCTATTTTGTACTTTGTCTAGGCAGGATAGGCTGTTTTTAGCAGCTCCTGTCCAGATATGGCAACAGTATTCCATTTCTTTGAGTTGTCTTGCATTATGGCGTATCAACTATTTTTTGTCACTTAATGCCGGGTCTTGGCCTACCAGTATATGTTTTAAGTTCTTACAATCTTCAGATGCAAGAGGAGGTGACATTAGAGATAAGTCTATAGATATGTATACTGATCAATTCCTATATACAAGGTGGAATGATAAAAGTGTCGTCAAGAAAGAACACTGCATTTTAAAACATTCATTAAAAAAATCAGTTCAGGTAACTTGGTTATGTAGTAGAGCTGACCTCTATCTTATGTAGGCGCTTTCAGCTTCGATCACCCCCTCGATACGGGTCAGCAACATGGAGTATGCCTTTTCACAAGCGCCATCAGAAGCTCGGCGAATACTTGGCGGATAGCGGCGATCAGGCTGGCTCGGGCCTTGTGGGAGGTCATATTGATGATCTTCTTGATGTAAGACCGAATGAAGTTTTCTAGGAGGTACAGGTCGGAAAGGAGGGGACCAATGAGTGAAGAATCTAAAGCGGTAGCGCTCCGCCCGAAGCCAACCTGGGTCTCTTGTGACTTGTGAGCCGGCTCCGAGTCCTGCTGCTACATCCAGTGTCTACCAGCAGCCACTAGATTGCACCAGAGAATCACCATACTCTTCAACGCATCAAGGTACACTTTGATGTTAACTTTCAGACCGACTTCGAAGATGATGTGGAATGATATGGCCCTCACTTGAAACCGCACCAAAGACCATAACGGTGGCCGGAAATTTTGTTTTCATTATCCTGGGCACGCACCTTGTTATACGTGACAGTCAAGTGATGCATTTTGTAAGGTGTTGGCAACGATCCTGTTGTCATAACTTGAATCGTTAGAGAGCATGAGTTGTACAGCAGCGCATCCCTCGTATCAAGGCCGTGATTGAGTCTGAAAGCGACGACATTGGATTGATGTCAGCTCTACTACATAATCAAGTTACCTGAACTGATTTTTATCAATAAAAGTTTTAAAATAAATCTGTAGTGCTGTTTTCCTTATGGTGACAACGTTTTTGTCCCACTCGGTAAAATATTATTCTTCTAGTATTTCCAAATTACAGTTATTATTTCCTTATTTCATTCACTTTCGATTAATTTAATCAAGCCACATCAGTGAATTTGTTTGTTTTTTTTGGGTTTTTTTTGGCTAAGTGGTTACCCATTTTTAATAAATAAATATAACATAAAACGGGCGTGCGTATGAAAATCCATGCAAAATATTATAAAGACTTTGATAAAAAGATCACGTTAGAGACGGAAAAACCTTCGAGATCGCATTAGAAACGTGAAAGACCATCACTTGATTTACGTCACGGCCGGAACAACGAGGAAATAAATGTTATTGTTACAATCCTGTTTTTGTTTTCGTCTACTTTGCGGATGAGGCTAAAACGTGTTGGTTCTCGGACAACGTTCTATAAATACTCGATTTTTAGTTATTTAAACACGAGCAAAAGTTATAGGCAATGACTTATAAGTGATATCACAAAATTATGTTTAATATTGTTACATCTGTGTCCATTTTTGTATTAAATATTAATCTCTATTTATACCTGTTTATCGCTTACAGATACTATACAAGTTAGTTTGCTACAGAGTATCATAGCAAAAGTCCATACAAAATGTCAGTCAGATCGGCCCCGTAGTTTTTTACATATGGCATAACCACTTATCAAGGCCCAGAGACAACTCGAGGATAAGGGTTAAGAGTGTACAGTAGTTAATTGGACACTATAGTAATCGTTATTAATGGAAATTCGGTAAATTTGTTAACTTAAGTGGAACGGTTCATCAAGAACTGCTTACGTTAGACTTGAAGACAATCAGATTGTAGTCAGCTGGAAAGCATGGCAAGGGAAGACAATTCCACAGACCTGCAGTTCTAAGAAAGAAGCTTTGTTCGTGGAATCTACGTTTAGGTTTAGGCATAGAAGAAGGTGTCGTATTGGAGTGACTAATTTCTATTTAGTCCTAACTGTGCATAAAACAGATACCATAATACATAGTTCATTTAAACTTAACCATACGAAATGTCCATACAAAATTTTATCAAGAACGAATCAGTTGTTTGCGAGAGAAAGTTAGACAAATGAGCAGAGAGGAAGAAAGAAGATGAATTTAATGTCGAACATTAGATATTGTAAAGTTGTAGTATTTTGTCCTCAAACTGAAGTGAAAAGGGTGTGCATAGAACCTCACCCTAATCAGGTGGTATTGATTATTGCATATAAAAAATCTTATGGGGTTTAAGGTTTGCATTCAGAATCATATTTTTACAAATGCCCTTCAACTGTAAAAGAACAAAAAAGAACTATCAAGGTTATTTATAGACGTCTCAATTAACCCACATCCTACGAATTCCTGTCACTGGTAAAGTAATAAAACCTATGGATATTAATCTATGTTGCTAGATATCTTATTATTTGGTCTGTATTATACTTTTAACATTGTATTCTGTTTACCATGTAATTGATTACATATGTTTGTGTACGTCCTTACATCTCGGATGTAGAGAAGGGACAGAAAGAGGCTGTGAAAATCATCAGCTTGGATAATTATTTGCCAGAATGGGCGGGAATTGGCACGATACTGCGATTTATGAAGATTCATTACTTCTAAGCAAGCGCTTCTGTCAGATTCCAGTCGACTGTAATCACATAAGCATGTTTAATGTTTTTTAAATCCAACGTAAGTGGGCGATGTTAATGTACACACACGCGTGTGCGTGTACATCTGCGTTTGCCTGTATTAACAACGTTCTATGGAAACAACATTTTGCAGTTGATGTTGTTTATCTCATATTTAAGAAAATCAGGGGTACCCGTTGCTCGGGTAGGTGTAGGTGGTTTAGTAAGGCCCTCGTGTTGGGGTGTAAGCAAAAAGTTGTAGTAGCGAGAGGGTGATTAAAACAACAGTAGGCAGACGTGTTAAAATGTTATAGTACGCTGGAATCTGTAATGCAATTAGAAAAACAGGTTAAAAATGTGAGGTCTTAATCGAGGTCTTCATCGCTCGAGAGGAAGTTCCGAATGTTAAAATTAAGAGTGGTCAATCCAACCGATACGATCACTTGCAAAAATAGCGAAGCAAGAAAGGATCCCTCTTTTTAGAAAACTGGCTAGTTGAGACTGAAAGAAATTACTGTTTTTGGCACATTTTCGATATTTGTCGTCCGAGACATTTAGCTTCAAAATGATATCGACCTCGTCAGGATCCGTCGCGTGTGCCGAAAGTGTTTGACATACATACATACGTACATACATACATACATACATACACACAAACCGACGATTGAGATTTATATTATACATGGCGCAGTGGTTAGAAGCTCAAACAATATAGAAACACGGCTGTGGTTCAATCTTACATTGCTGCATTTACCTGGCTCACCGCATTAAAATGACGTGATACATCATGAAAATTTCATCACGAGGTATTTATATGATTAGCTATAATAAAGACCTGTGATACAGTGAAATGACTGGAAGTTGTTTTATTTGGCCACCCATTTTAATTACAATAACGAACGATCGACCTCTCACTAGATTTCTATGACCTCTGTGTATTGGGTGATCCTTATTTGCTCAATTTATTACGGTACCGATTTTGTCTTCTCCTCTCGCCTCTCCCCCCTCTCTCTCTCTCTCTTTCTGTCTCTATGTTTAATTATAGACAGAAGTAATAAAAAAATAATAAAAGGAAATATCACCTGACTGTGCAGTACTATGTATTAGAGTTGCGGAGGGAAAGCGAATAATTTTACATAATGACATTTTAATTGTTCATACTTTACTGCTCTTGTAAGATCGTGTTTTTTTTTCGTTTTAGTTTCTGGCTCGAACAATTTTAACAAAAACCAATGGATAATTATACGTGTCAAAATAATTCTAATTAATATGTAAACAATCAAATGACCATATACAATGATCAATATCTATATATTAATACGAGAGTCCGTGTATTATTTTGTGTGTCACGCTTACATCCTTTTCCTTCCGAGCGACTGTCGTTTAATTATGAACTTCCATTTTTTGTGTAATAAATAATTTTACCAAGAATTTTTCATGGGTTTTGGTTTCGGTTTCAATTATAGCTGATGGCACTCACGTCATTATTTTTTTATGAATAATTTTATCAAGAATTTTTCATAAGCTTTAGTTTCTCGTTCCAATATAAGTGAAGACACTCCAAGGTTATATATATATATATATATATATATATATATATATATATATATATATAAGGTTATATATATATAAGTTATATATATATAAGGTTATATATAAGGTTATATATATATATATATATATATATATTTAGTTGCTAAATTAAAATTCTGAAAATCAAAATATAGACACATATATTCGACTTAAGAATTTATTGTTTGACAAACGACATATATAGAAGGGGTTATATTAATTTTCTTAATCCATTGGTTTTCAATAATGGCTCACATCATCGGAGGAAATGAAATGCGGTTAGCAAAATGTTCAGCTGTGAAAAGACACGTGATTTGCACTCAATTTTCGAGTTCCATTGCACCATAGACATGCATATATAATTCGATCATCCATGGAAATATATGCAATCGATTGGTATATCCATCCAATATCTGATATACTGTGCCAACACCAAAAAAAGAATCTGGATTACATATATCAAAAAGCATTCAACACACCAACGAATACGGCCGCCCCGTATAGCTTTCGGAATATCAATAAGAACAACTACGCAATTTTGTTATATGGGATTACTGCTTTCTTCCCTGAACCAATATTTTGCCTACTTGGAAATAAAACCTGGGAGTACATTATACTCCTTCCGATAATGGACTGCCCAGGTTCTATGAAATTCCCTCTTCCAATAATTATTTCCATATAACTACCAATCACCAACCAAAAAACTATATTCAATATTTGTGCTGAAAAACAAAATACGTGGCTTTTCACAGCTGAACATTTGCTAACCGCATTTTATTTGATATTTTTTATTGAGCCATTATTGAAAATCCATGGATTAAGGAAATTAAAATTACCCCTTCTATATATTCCATTTGTCAAACAATAAATTCTTAACTCGAATATATGTGTTTATATTTTTATTTTCAGAATTTAAATTTAACCACTAGGATCAACCAAAAAGTATTACCTCTAGTAATAGCTATCAGGATTTTTCATCGGATTTTAATCCGTGTCTTATCTCGCTTATATATATATATATATATATATATATATATATATATATATATATATATATATGACTACTTAATTTAATCACATAAATTCTATATACGAAAGTATAGATTTATGCGTAAACTTTAAGTATTTACTTCAACAGTGCTCAATACGAAGGTAGAGCTAGGTAGTAAGCTATAAAATATATATGGCGATTAAGCTACACAGAATATCCCGTGTTTCATTCACGCTAGGAATAGTCAGGCTTATGAATCCTAGCGTAGATGAAACGCGGAATATTCTGTGTAGCTTAATCGCCATATATATTTTATAACTTACTATATATATATATATATATATATATATATATATATATATAAATATATATATATATATAACCGTATTCGTACGCAATTATTCGTATGTGTAAGCATTTATAATATTCTCATTATTTTCAAGTTTATAAAAGAAATTAACTATATTATGTGTATCGCATCTGATAAGCTTCGTAGAAAATTGCGAAAAAATTAAAAGGAAAGATCTTAATGCTAGTGGCTGCATTAACAAAGGGTGTGGCCAAAAAGTGGGTTTAAACTGTAGTAGAACGTTATCATTTCAAATGTAACATGTCAGCGCTGATAATCGCCTGATAATGTTATGAATAAGTGTAAAATAAACAAACGTTAATTGGGGGTACAGCATTGGTCATGCGCACCAATTCTTATGCTTTTTAAAAATTATTTTACAATCCGAAAGTCATGTGTGTTTTAAACGTTCTAAAAGGTTAATGTGCCCAACATCTCACTGTAATTGCGTTGCCATACTCTAATAAATGCGTGACGTCAGATATCTCAGAAAAAAAGGGCAACTCCTCATCCTTTAGTAGCCTTCAGGCCTTGTAAAGTGTAAACCCATTGCAAAAAATATTTAGGAAGAGATTAAAATAAACCTTGCAGAGATAATTAAATTCGCAGGAGAGATGTTACAAAATATAAACCATTTATCACGGATTTAAATTTTTTGCTTCCGTCGTATTTTTTGCAAAACAACAAACATAAAAAAACAAGATGGATAGCAGCGTTGTCATGGTAATAATCGCTACCTACAGCAGTCGTCATAATTTGCGTTTAATGCAGAGTGAAATTTTTATAAAGCGCTTAAATATAATTATCTCTATAACGACAACATTTTTTCACGATTATTTGTGTGTCAGTGTACGGCTGTTTGTGATTTCGCTTGTTTGTGGCTTACATATTTCCTTAAATAATAACTGATTATATACTGAAAAAAAAAACCCCAAAAATCAATAGCATTAAACCGATTTTAACAAATCCTAACATCTCCTAATAAAAACTTACGTCCGCCCAAGAAAACGTGAGGCGTAAAGCAGTGATTCATCCATTTGATTTCGAAGGTAGTTTTGAACCAGATCAAGGCAGGAAAAATAGACCTACTCCCAGTTGGTGCAACAGTACTAAATATTTCACCACTATTAAAGAATGAAAACTAGAAGACATATAAATCAATTAAAAACCTCATCGTTATACAAAGAAGAACAATTAAATAAATCGGGGTTGTATTACTGTACACATAGATTCGAAAAAGTTGTAAAAAAACACATATATAACAAATAAATGTTATCAAAGGCAAAATAAGTTATTTTTCTACCAAACTGGATATATTTTTCGTGTTTTTATTCAATGTAACATGTTTGTTCAGCTCGAAAACCATACAGTGTTTACCGATGTATTGGAAAATTCAAGATTGTGTCTGACTCTCTCTTTAACACGGTAAGTTTATTTTTAAATTGTAAATTCAGACCGCCATTAGAGGTTGCTGACGTCAAGATCACGTGACATGACTCAGCGGGTTTTAAATACAAGTTGACCCAAAATAAACGGCCGCGTGTATACTTTATGTAGAAGAGTTGGCGGCCGTATTTTTTGGGGCAGTTATAAATCGATTTAAAAATATGTAATGTTTAACATTAAAATGTCACTTTTTGCACCCCCCCCTGCAGAAAATCGATCAGTTGACGCACTTCTGATGGTCACTGTGGGCCAATTTTTAGATATTTGTCGTCCGGAAGGTAAGGCTTTCATATGAGACCAAGTTTGTGAATTTTTGTTTTGTCTGTCGAAAGTTTTTAGCAGAAACACAAACATACATACATACACACAAACATACACACATTTTCGCTTTTATATATATATAGATATATATTTATGTATATATATATATGTATGTATATATATGTATATACATATATATATATATACATATATACACACATACATATATATACACACACAAGGTATATTCGTCATAAATCGTCATATAATGACTAGATTACACTGATTGAAGTTAAAAGCATTTAAAAGAATAAATGTTTACTTTCAACTGTATCTCTCGCGGTTGACGGTAGCCCAATTGTTTGGATCCTTGCTAATGAAGCCAGAGATTTACGAAGATTAGAATCTATCGATTGGCGTTAATCGTGGCACCCTGCACTGATTATTCCTGAAAGAATGAAACACTCGTGTCTGTAGATATTTTATTATTATAGTAAACATTATATATATATATATATATATATATATATAGTATAACATTAAAACGATTTTAACAAATTCTTATATATATATATATATAGAGAGAGAGATTTTAACAAATGTCTCTCTCTTTCTCTCTCTCTCTCTGTATATATATATATATATATATATATATATATATATATATATATATATATGGTTGCAACGTCTCGCAACATATATATATATATATATATATATATATATATATATATATATATATATATATATATATATATATTCATACACACACACATGACCGAGAAAAGACAAAAAACTTGCTACTGTGGTTTCAAATTCTCAATGACAAGCGGGAGACTTGATTGTAAATATTTCTCATATGTTATATCACCTCTCTTTTGGAAGTAGAGTACGATTATGAATATCTCCAATATCAAATAAGCCGTAAACACTAGGATATTTACATTCTGTATGAAAATCAAAAATAGGACATATAACATATGAGAAATATTTGGTTGGAAACCATATCAGCAAGTCTTAGTCTCCCCTCTATCAAGGTTAGAGGTTGAGAAGAATTATGCAATATATACTAAGTCATATGCAAAACTAGGAAAACAAATGACTGTGATTAAAAAATTGATAAAAGTGACGTACCTTTGCACCCACAAAACCTATTGTACGTTTTCGAGGGCGCTGGGAAAAAGCAGTAAAATTGTCAGGAAACAGTTTATTATATATAAATAAATTTTGGAGTGGGGATCACTTTTCCATATCAATTTATTGTAAAATATACATTCACTTTATAGCCAAGGTGGCCACGTATTTGTGCACAATTTTGTTCAATTAATATTAAAAAATTATACTCCTACTTCTTGAAACAGTAATGTGAGATCGTAAGGACAAATGTCGCATAGCTAATTACACAATTCAGGCCATTAGTTTTCCAACGAGCATTCAATTGTTAAATTCTGATCAGAAGTTGCCGAGATTTAGAACTCATAAATTGCCTCCAAAAGTTATATATATATATATATATATATATATATATATATATATATATATATATATATATATATATATATGAATATATCTATACTTATTGCCAAATTGAATATTGAAATGCCCATATCTTTGCTTCTATTCGCCGATACTACATGAAAATTTGAAGGCTTTTTAGGACCGAAGAAACATACATTAATATGTATAGTGCCCTACTAAGCCAGCTATATAGATCTTGGTGAGTTAGACGAGGAGAGTAAATCCAATTCTATAAGAGTAGACTTATCGGGATAATACAAAGGTCAACAAATTTGGGTGGAGTTATATAGATGACAATAAGAGTGAAAAATGAATTCACAAAAAACAAAAGCAAAACTATATATTGGTATACGTAGAATGATTCATTTAATTAAGGGTGATTCTCACTTCTTGACAGAAGAAGACGATCCTCACTTGCTTTATTGTTGGATATCCATCCATTTCCATGTACTTTTGAAATATTGTTTTTGTTTTGTTATTATTTCATTTAATACGTTTTATAATTTTTTTATTATTATTTTTATTTTAATTTTTTATTTGTTTTTATTATATGTATATATGTATATATATATACATATATATATATATATATATATATATATATATATACATACATTTATACACACATACATATATACAGGTGGAGATGTGATCAAGATGTATCAATTTCGATCTACTGCCGGACCGAAGGTGGCTCTTAAGGCCAGCCCTGCTTTTACACATCTGTTGCTAGGTCAGACTAAAGCTGAGATTGAGGGATGCAAACTGGTGCTGCTCTACGTTGGACGTTGATATGATGATTCAGGCCTCCACTCGATTTACAGATCACAGAGCAAATAGAACATCAAGCCCCCGCCTTTTTTTCCCATCAAAGAAAGACCGATCTCCATTTGATCTCTTGTGGCTAGCTAGGCCGGGTTCGGATAAAGTCATTTTGCCGCATAAATCACATACGTGGTTCTATACGAAAACCTCCGACAGATTTCATATATCTGAAAGATTTTTCTTCCGGATATCATGCTTCATTATTGTATGCTCATATTTTTTCTTCTCAAAGCTATCACAGCCATGAAAACAAAAGAGCGAAACTTTTTACGATCATTGAAAGCACTTTCTCAACTGGACACGTCAATACCAAGAGCTTAAAGATTATCTCTGATGTTGTCATTAAAACGTTTCCCAGGTTTATGTTGAGGCCTATGTCCTTGTATAATTTCACCATAGAACAGTCGATTTGGCAATCTCTCGTCGTTCATCCTTGTCAGATGTCCAGCCCACCTCATCTGGTTGCGTATGATCAACTTCTCAATCCATGACAGCCTGCATATCCTTCTCACTATGGGCTACGAAATCGGCGTCACCTGCAAAAGAAATTCACGAACTAGGTGCTGAAAGGTCCTTGTAGAACCATGAACACGACGAAGATCCAATACCTTACCTGTGGTTTTAAAACGCAAATAAACACCCAAAAAACAGTCCTTAAATACATAGGAAAGCATAGTTGTAACATAAATAGAAAAAGATGTAAATGCTGGGATATGAACCTGCTTCCCACCATTTATAACTGAGGTGGGTTCTGATAGGCATCTATTGAAGTTCAGGCGAGCTTTCATAATAGTGTGGACTCCCTGAGTAATCGAATAAATTGAGGTGGACATCTCAACTTTCCCAGAATTATTCATAGGGCATTCCTGTTCACCGTATCAAATGGCTTGGTCAAATCAACAAAAA
>NC_136519.1:44653189-44673189 GCF_053919585.1 Euprymna scolopes | reverse complement strand
GGTCAATTTTTTAAACTTTGACCACTATTATGCCCCCTTAAAATTTATTGTTTGAGGCTTAAATCAAGTTATTAAATTATATCCATGACCAAAAAACCTATATCTAAAATTTCAAGTGTTTAGACCAAAAATTGTCGGAGGAGGTTGGTAGAGTTCTCAAATGGAAAATCGTTGAACTTTGACTCCTTAATAACCAAATTGCTGACCGAAACCAGATTACAAATGCTTTTCTTAATCTCAGTAACCAGTATATCAAATTTCGAGTTTGTAGACTTAAAATTAAGAGTTATTGCGTTGGAAAATGTACACAGACAGACACACAGGAACACACACACACAGACATCTTCAAATTTATTGATTAAACAAAAATATATACGTATACATAAATATATATGAAACAATTTTGTGTTTACTGTAAACTTTTTATGCAAATATTATGCGAGTATAAATCATGTAGAATATCTGCATGAATATAATTACACGTAATAGTTAACTAAAGATGATCATCCCATCAGAAAACCGAATAAAAAAATCTAATAGGGAATTAATTAAAACGAATGTTTAAAAGAATATTAAAATTAGCTAGATCTTTGGCTAGTGAATGCAATTCCACAACTAATATAAAAGAACATTGTATTTCCCTTTTAAATAAATAGAAAAGAGGGTTTTTAATATGAATATCAATACACACAAAAGAAACACGAATTTATAGGAGTATATATATATATATATATATATATATATATATATATATATATATATACCAACATATATATACATATACATATACCAACTTATGGCATATATATATTATACGTATAGATAAACATATAGAAAGAGGTTAGTGTTTACTGTAACCTGTTTATGCAAATATTACGCAGGTGTAAATCATACGTAATAGTTTTCTAGAGATGATCATCACTATAAGAAAGTCGAAAAATAATAAAGAATTAATTCTAACGAATTAAAAAAAAATGAAATATGCTAATTAGCTAGATCTTTTGCCGATGAATGCAATTCCACCACCCATATATAACACAGCTGGATTTTCTTTTTAAATAAATTGACAAAAAAGGATTTGTAATATAAATATCATTTGATAGAGTATATATATATATATATATATATATATATATATATATATATGTGTGTGTGTGTGTGTGTGCCAATTTAATGCAAGTTAATGAGGCTATGATGTTTGCATGTGTTTTGGCCAATCTGTCTTATAACTCAATTAATTTCAATTTTCCTGTGTTAACTATTGTATGAAACTATTTTGTTAATATGTCGTAGAATAGATACCAATAATTCTTAATCTATCTATCTATGCATATGTATATATGTCGGTATATCTAACGCATTTTCGGATTCGTCTGTCTACGTAAGTGCTTGGTGTGAACGGAGGTGTTGGTATATCACTACTAATGTGTCTTGCAGACAAACAAACTGAACATCAGATGATTTCCGTACCATAAGAATGAGAGAAAACAATGGAAAAAATAATGATTACTCACATTTTATCTGGTGTAGAAATGTATTTACAAGTGGACAATACACACAAAGATACAAATTACATCTATCAGTGTAAGTGCGATATTACCAAAGTTTGTATGTAAGGAATATCACAGACAGAAGTAAAAAGAGATTCATCTTTCTTTCCCCGGATCAAAAGTCATATCTTAATGACACCCCTCTACACATGCCTCGTACTGTTTTCGCATCATCTACGCGGAGAGATTAAAAGAAGCAGAGACACTATGCCTGAAGTAAAAGAAAAAAAGAAACTAGCTTTGCTTGACCATGTTGCATCGCCTTAATCTACTGGATTGCGTGTCCACTGGCGTTTTGTATATCTCTGCCAATCTATGTTTAGCTATTTCTATGTTGGTGATCATGTCATTTACTACAGTTTGCTTTCTGATCCACATATTTCTTTTTCTTCGTCTATAATATGAAATACAGTTGTATGTGCATATGTGCGTGTATGATTTTATGTCTGACTAAAACTTAATGACGACATAACAAATTCCTTAAAAGTGTATCTTTTCCTGTATAGAATTTACCCTGAATAGTATTTTCTTTGCGGAAAAATATATACAGAAACATTGATACAAACATGCAACAGTCTCACTCAACCAGCAATTTTTTTTTATTCCACAATTCTTACGACTGATATATAAGGCTTTGGATAAATTAACAAGAAATTGTTTACATTACATTTGGATGTCACAATATTGTATTTAGCCGAGAAGCATTCCAAAAGAAGTGTTCCAAAGGCGGAAAGTTCTGGGAAAGAAGTTTTGTTCATGGAATCTGCGTTTACATTTAAGCACAGATAGAGTGAGGAAACAATATAAAGTGGTTTTAGCAAGTCCATATTTTTTTTGAAAGTTTGTCATTGTGAGTCATTAGATTGGAGTTCAGATAAGCATTTACCATGAATATAGTCATAGAAAAGAAACAGGCTCGCGATATCTCTTCTGTGGGAAAGAGAAAATGGCATCACTGCTGGATTTTGAACTCTATAAGCCAGGTTAGAGCATGCCGAGCAGCTCATGTCCAGATGTGGCCACAGTACTCCATATAGGGAACGTATTGCTCTTATAGAAATAGAGGGTCACATCCGCAGTGCGATACTGGAGCGGTTGTGTTATCCAACCATTTTTCCAGCGATTTTGACAAGCGATTTAATGTATGCGTTCCATTTATGATCATGAGCGAAGGTCAGTCCCAGAAGCGTTTAAAGACACAATCCTTTCCCAAGACTGGAGCAATTTATTTCAATTGGCGCGTGGTGGGGATCACATCGATTATTATGAAAGGAGAAACGCTTGGTATTCTATGCATTAAAATAAACCGCCACGCAGGAAAAAAAAGTCAGAAAACCTAAAGTTCTATGAAATATAACATTAGTTTACATGATATACAAAATTAATAAAATCAGTTGACGGATTGAAAAAGAGGTTCTATTTTACGACCTCCCCTAAGTGTGAGTGTGATAAATCGGTACCCTCGGCTAATGTTGAGTACCTATTAAAGTTCTAGAAAAGACCATTCGATATTGAGAAGATTGGGATTAAACAAACATCCTTCATAACGAGGAGATATGACGCGGCATGTTACATCTTTTAGACCCTATGACAGTGAGGGTGATTGGGAGGGTAACCTATTTAGCCTATCGGCAGTATCTCTAATGAAACAACCCCATCGTAACAAGAGAAGAAGACGCAGAACAATTAGCCGCTTTGAGATGAGATGATACTGTTTAGTGAGATGTTTCCTTACACATCCCATATTACCAGTAGATCAATATAACTCTGATATTTCCATGGAGGCCTGATAACATTTATCACATGCCCTTAGCGCTTTAATCCCGATCTCATCTCACGTCCAGGCCTGGCGTATCGCCAAATATATTGATGAAAATCAGAGAAGATTCAGCTGCTTTTATACGCACGGGATGTCTTACTAAGTGTAACAACTTAATAATACCATGCGTTACAATTTTTCACAGGTACGAAGCCATTGCTAACAGGTTAGAGATTTGCACTTGTATTGTTCGTGTTATCGAGGGAAAAATGAACGTTCGTTGACAACTAATTCCTTTGAGAATACAGAGGTCAGTTAAAACTATTCTGGAATAAATGAATGTATGCGATCTATTCGCAAATGTAATTAATCAAAGCGAATCAAATACGCCAGGAAAAGATCGATGAATAACAATGGATTTGAAATAACGAATCATTCATCACGCGACATGATTACGTGGGCAGAACCTGATTCGATATAACGGTGATTTATTACCTACGAAAAAATACCTAGGAGAATTGCGGTTGAGAAATGAAGATGTTTATAACAGAATAAAACAAATAAAAATACAAAAGAATTTCGATTTTAATTTACTTTGACGTTCAAATATATATATATATATATATATATATATATATATATATATATACACCATTGCGTAGCGATTGCTTGATGGAATGCCATACGTTTTCGATGAGATTGAAGTCTTGAGACTATGCAGGCTAATCTAAATACGGAATATCCTACCCTTCAACGAGCCTTTTGATATTGCCACATGCATTAATCGGAGTATTATCCCTTTTTTTGTCAAGGTGGTCACCACTTCCCAAGGCCCGGAAGCCACTCAGGGATAAGAGTTATTGTAAATACAGTACGTTAGTGTGGAGATTTAAAGTGTCTACTTAAGGGAGCGTTTAATCAGGAATTTGTTAACGTTGGACTTGGGGGACATCTAAGTTGTGGTCAGGGGGGAAGCAGGCAGACGGAACAGAGTTCCACAGGCGTGCAGTTCTAAGAAAGAAGCTTTTCTCATGGAATCTACATTTTGATTTAGGCATAGATAAAGAGTGGGAAAAGTTTTTGACAATGGATTCAACTGGACGGATGTTTTCCATAAAAGATTGGCGAGTGGGGACCAGAGATTGGAGTTCAGACGAGCACCTGCCATGGAAACAACAATAAAACAAAGATAGACTTGCAACGTCTCTTCTGTGGAAGAGAGGTTGCAGGGAAGAGAAAAGGGCATCTCCCACTAAGCCACGAAATCTATTTTGTACTCTGTAAAGGCAGGATAGGCTGTTTTAGCAGCTCCTGCCCAGATATGGCAGCAGTATTCCATCCTTGGACGTACTTAGCTGTTATATAGATACAGAATTGAATCAGTAGTGAGATATCTTCTGGAGCGGTAAAAGGATCCCACCATCTTTCCAATGACCTTGGCAACAGACTTGATGTACGTGATCCATTTCAGATCAGGAGTGAAGGTCAAGCCCAGAAGCTTGTCATAAGATGGGACTTTTCCTAGACGAGAGTCATCCATTTCAGTTGATGCCAGATGGGGATCAGAGCGTTTATGATGTAAAGATAGGAGTTTAGTTTAGATGCATTAAAGGTAACCAGCTACGTCTTCCCCCACTGAACCACTCGTTCGAGATCAGAGGAGAGAGAATCAGAGAGAGCTTTGTCATTTACAGCCTTTGATGTGTTGCCGTAGATGGTCGTGTAATCAGCATAGATGTCAACGAATGATTTACGTATGTGTTTAGGGAGATCATTGATGTAGATCAGGAAGAAAGTTGGGACAAGGATGAACCCTTGATGGACTCCAGTATTAATACTGCAGGCCTCTGATTTTTGTCCATTAACCACTACTCTTATGAGCCTATCAGAAAGAAATAGTTTAATGATAGAGAGAATATTGCCAGTTATACCGTAGCTGGAGATCTTGTGAAGTAGGCCTTTATACCATACCTTGTCGAAGGTCTTTGATGTGTCAAGATCAATTACCCTAGAAAGGAAGCCTTTGTCAAGAGATTTACTAAACCTATGAGATATAACCGTTAGCACATCTGCGGTAGATCTTGCAGAACGGAAACTATATTGGGTGTCACTAAGAAGGTGATTTCTGCTTATGTGGTTAACTATTTCTCTATTCAATATGGATTCCAGCAACTTACTCATGACACACGGGAGACTTATTGGTCTGTACTGAGAAGGAGATGACTTATCACCTGAGTTCTTAAATGTAGGGCATACTGGTGAGGTTTTCCAGGGTGTTGGAAAGCACTTCTCCTTAAGGTAACGTTTAAACAGCTTCGTAAGTATGGGAGCAAGTTCTGGTTGAAGCTTTTTTAACACTATAATTGGGATGCCGTCAGGGCAAATAGCTTTACTGGAATCAAAGGTCTTGGTTTGCTTGGCGACCTAATGCACAGATATTTGTATGTTACCTAGCGTGTTCTGTGTCATAGGAGGAAATATGGGGAGTTGATGACCTTCGTCGCATAGGGTAGAATTAGCTGCAAAGTTCTTTGCAAATAGTTTGGCCTTGTCTGAAGCTGACGAGATGAGCTCTGGTCCATTGATAATGGTTGGGATAGAACGCACACTTCTGTTCAGGATCCTATATATTATTTGCCAAAACTGGTGATAAGCTGATAAGCTACTTTGGATTTAACAGACTGGACATATAGTTCTCTTGCATTTTTATTACTCTTTTACAGTGGTTGCTGGCGTTCCTGAAAGCAGCTTTAGTCTCAGTTAATCTATTACGTTGGTAGCTATGGAAAAAGTGATTTCTGTGTGCAATGGCAGCAGCACATTCTGGGGAGAACGATGACTGGCTCGTAGGTTTTTTTTGGAATACTTTTGATAGTATGAATCTTTCTATGCCTATAATTAACCATTCGGTCAGGTCTGATACTATAGAGGACACACGCTTTTTAAACATGGAATGCAGAGGTAGATCAGATATCTATCCCAGTCAGCCATAGAGTATCGGTATGCAGTACGGTGGAGGGGTACGTCTGGAGACTTATTACATTTCATTTTTATCTTAACTGATACGACGGATTGGTCGGAGGTTCCTAGAGGAGAAAGAACTTAACATGAACATAGCTCAGGGGAAGTTGAGAGAAAAAGGTCTCGGATGAAGATGGCCTAGCAGAAATATGGGATTATCATCCAACTCCCGGCCAAAGTAGGGTAGAAAATTAATTAATTCGACCCTGCAAGTGAACTATAGTCCCTGAACCATTGCCACTAATAACGCACCACACCAAAACTGAATCTCCACCACGTTTCAGCGTTGAAACTGTATACCTAGGATTAAATTATTCGTCCTTCTTTCGATGGACGTACTGCCTACTATTACTGCCTATACTATGGCACTTGTTTCGTCGCTAAAAATCACTTTCGACAATTATGAAGAATCATGATCGTCATTGCATATAATGAACTTCGGACGGCGCTTTGTGTTTCTTTTACATAAATCATTGACTTGTGTCTTGCAACACGGGCTAGCAAATAAAATTCCTTTAATCCGTTCTAAACTGTAGAAAGAGAGCACATTTTTAACAAGAGTGAACTGTGGTTGGATTTGGGAAGCTGTAGATCTTGATAGTATTGTTTTCCTTGTAAGAAATACCTCTATGACGACCAGACTTAAGACTGGCAGTGTTTGGGTGCTTTTGCACAGTGGCATGTACCGTTTTCTCATCACCTTTCAATCTGCGGTCGATTTCTCGATTGGCTAAAACAGAAAGGTGGAGATTAATGAGCTTCTGACGATCACTACGAGAAAGGCGTGACATATAGCTTTAATGTAACTTTGTATAATCTGGAGCAAAAACAATTCCGATTAGACATGCTTTGTCAACTAAGATTTTAATTTGAGCTGGTTTTGAGCTCATTTGTTGCTGCGAAGTTTCTTTTTTGTCTTATCGATTTGAAGTTATTTTTTTAATTGACGTGAAAACTAGGATATTCAATTAAAAGTCAAATATAAATTTCGAATCTCGCTAGATGCAGCCACTCTGACGTGTCAGTGAATAATTATATTTTGAAAATAATATATACATACATACATACACATATATATATATATATATATATATATATATATATATATACACGCTGCGAAGAAGGTGCATTCACTCTATCGTACTAGAAACTATCAACGCCTAAAAGTATCCTATTATTCTATAAGGCCACTATTCGCCCATGTATGAAGTATTGTTGTCACATTTAGCCTGGTGCGTCTGCCATTAGTCTCTCGCTCCTAGAAAAGATTCAAAAGAGAGTCGCCAATCTGATATGTCCTGAACTGACAGCTAAACTACCTCTGCCCCATTGACAAAATGTTGCAACCCTCTGCCTGTTCTGTAAGTACTTTAACGGTGAATGCTCTGACGAACTGCAAGCACGTGTGCCCCTCGACATAACTACCCCCGACAAGAAGCTAAATCCCACCCCTTCACATTAGAGATCCCTAGATGCAAGAGCGCCTTTTACCCCAGTAGTTTCTTCCCCAGAACAGCTAGACATTAGAATTCCCTTCCGGGTATTCGATTGTACTGACATGCAGAAGTTTAAGTGCAACGTGAACCGAAATCTTGCTTCCCAACTTCCTATACAGTACCCCTGATGCTTATGTCCCTGGTAGTAGCCCCCAACAACAAAGTGGTAATACCCCTTGTTTGGGGTGCAAATGTAATAAAAAAAAGAAACACACACACACATACAGGGAAAGAACATGCTGGAGAGAACTTGAATGCTTACTAAACACTATCCTCGAGTGTCTAAGGTCTTTCTGTACACGGAGTTTTCAGGAAAACTCGATATGAGGATACGTTTTTCTACAAGTACATCCTGACTAAATATTTACAATTGCATATTATTCATGGCCCGAATTATATTTCGAGATATGACTTACCCATACTATATTTTAAGAAAGAATAGTGCAATGTTACCTCTAGATACAGCACAAAGCTGGATTCTCAAACAGATAAACGGAATTCTTGTCCTGAAACTCAGCAAGACTAAGTGACCACAAGAACATTATATTATAACACATATTAATACTATTAATGGTTAGTTGAGAGGGGCAAAATTATATTCTCAACTTCTTTATTAACTCAGTGTTTGAAAGGTTAAGGAGAGTAAGTGTTAGCTTCAGAGAGGAGTCCCTTGATTTATGAGAATTTCAACAAAGTAAAATGAAACATACAAAAGCACACACATATATGCATATATACACACCCAAGCACACACATGCACACACACATACACACATAAATATATATATATATATATATATATATATATATATATATATATATATATATATAAAGACTAGATGTAATCCAGGGGTGTTTGCAAAGAAACAAATATTTAATTTCACGCACTAGAGCAGATTTAGAAAAAAAAACAAGGAATTTACTCCTAGATAAAAAATGATACAACGAGAGTGGCCTCCCCTGAATCGGGTAATATAATACGAATTCAAACACTAAGCAAAAAAAAAAACAATATTGAAATAAACACGCATAAATATAGGAATAAAATAAAATTATATGATAATTGGAAAAGAAACATGCAGAAAAAACAGAAAAAATAAAAACAAAAATAAATAATTAATAAATAAAAAATAAAAATACGAAAGTACGGGTTAAAACGGAAAACTATCTTTACATAACACGAAAAGATGGAGGAAGTGAGGAAGCATGGCTGTGGAAATATTTTTACCCGAATACGATTTCCAGCATGTTAAAAATATACCATTGTTGTAAAAATCTAATGGATAAACATCTGAAGATGTTGGTGGGGACAGGATGTTTTTTACGGAAAGATAAATCGTAAAATTGCCAACTCATTAAAGAAGCAGTTATAAGGGAAACATCCAGGGAATAAACGAAGGTTATAAAAAAGAACACGTGATTCTTTGAATTTTCCACAATTTTTTGGACTATATATATATATATATATATATATATATATATATATATATATATATGGGTAGTTATTTTTGTGTATATCTGTTAGAAGCGTTGAGTGAAATTTGAAGAATAAAACATGTATAAATACATTTGAAGCCAAAACTGCAACGCGAAATTCTTTTATAAAATAAACAGGTGTTTATTTTTAAAGAAATATATTTCGGAGTAAGATTCCTTTATCAATCTTTTTTCCTCTTCTTGCTAGACATTATGTAGTGGAAGATAGTTCGATGAAGAGTCCACGTGCTGCTGTTAATATACATGTTTTATTCTTCAAATAACACCCCCATCATTTTATTATACCATATTTCTTCAAACTGAAACATAATTATCAAAGTATACTTACCAGATATATATGAAAAGTCTTTATCAAAGTGTGTGCTTATGGAGGCCAGGCGCAAATGCAGACCCAGCAATTTTTATTATACCATCCATATTTAAGTTAAAACATACTTATCAACGTATTATTATGTACACCTATATCTAAAACAATTGTAAACTTTTTTTTTAATTAGATTTTTTTTTATTTCCATACTTTGTGGACCACGCGCGTACGCAGACCCCACGATTATATCATTATGCCAGATCAAACATGCCCATTCCTGTGTCTCGATAATCTTCTATCATTATATGTGATTAGTTTTCTATTATATATATATATATATATATATATATATATATATATATATATATATATATATATATATATATATATATGGCTCATGTCCAGGTAACCTACATCTAAAATTTAACGTGTTTAGACCCAAAATTGGCCGAGGAGTTTGGTAAAGTCTGCAAAGGTCTAATCTATCAACTTTAAACTCTTGGCAGCGACATGTTATCTCTAAACTGATTAAAAAGCTTGCTGCATATCGGAATACCCTTTTCTGTAAACTATCTCATTTTTTGACCCAAATGCTGCTTTATAATTCTTTTAGAGATAGCAAAAGTTTAAGTTTTTGGAAATATAACCCCTTGACAAATTGTTGACTAAAAACTGATAAAAAAACAGCTTGCGTTATGTCTGAAATAGATTTATGTAAATTTTAAAATGTCAAGAAATTGACTGAGTAATTTGGTAGAGACGGCAGAGTCAATTTTTAAAAATTTGACCCCTATTTTCACCCCTCAACAATTATTGCTTTTACCTCAAATCCAATCAAAACGTTTGATTCATGTCCAAGTTATCTACACCCTGAATTTCAAGTCTTTAGACACAGAATTAAAGAAGGAGTTTGATAGAGTTTTCAAAGGTTAAATCGTTGAAATTGTGTTATTAAAATGCTTGCCGCATCTCTGACTACCCGTTATGTATGAATTTAAATTGGTTGGACCAAAAATTTGTTTGCTAGAGACCGCAATGTTATTTGGTAGGGAAATGTACCCCCACACACACACGCATGTGCATATTCACTATATATTTTTAATAACTTGCCCTACTCGTGAATATACATAATATAAGGTTTTAAATGTTTAGACTAAAATCGTAGAGGAATTGTTTGAAAACTTTTAACCCAAATTTGACCTCTTAACATTTTTTCTTTTGTTATTAAATCAAAATATAAAGTGTATCCCTTATCCAATTTTCCTACATCTAAAATTTAAAGTGTTTAGACCCAAAATTGGCGAAGAAATTTCGTAGAATCTGAAAAGGTCAACTCTTTCAACTTTACCTTTTGGGAGCCAAATCTCCGCCTCAAAATAATTATGATGCTTGTCACATGTCTGAATACCTGTTATGTATAAATTTGTAATGTTTAGACCCAAAATTGGCCGAGTTTTTGCTAGAAACTCAAAGGTCAAACCTGTTGAAGCTTGACCCCTTGTTAGCTCAAATGATCAACCCAAACCAATTAAAAATCTTGCTCTTTTACTGAATACTGGTTATGTATAATTTCAAATTTTTAGACCAAAAATTAACTGAGTAATTTGGAAAAGTCCATAAAGGTCAGTTATTTAAACAGTTTGACCCCAATTTCGACCCCTTAACAGTTATGTTTGAGGGCTCAAATTGAATTAAAAAGTGTGATCCATGTCCAAGTAACCTAAATTCTAAATTTGAAGTCTTTACACCCAAAACTGGCGGAGAAGTTTCGTAGGGTCTTCCAAAGTCAAATCGTCGAACTTTAACCCCTTGACAGCCAGATTTCGTGCCGAAAAACAAGACAAATCTCAATACTCCTTATGTCAAATCTCCAAGTCTCTAGACTGAAAAACGAGAAAGTTATTTGGTAGGAGAACGTACACAGAAAGACACACACAGATATTTTCACTAATATATATATATATATATATATATATATATATATATATATATATATATAGATAGATAGATATATATATATGTGTGTGTGTGTGTGTGTGTGTGTGTGTGTGTGTGTGTGTGGTTTAAGATATATCACTTTTTGTATGGCAAAAAATCCAGTATTTTAAACTTTATTCAAATCGTAATGATTTTGGCAACAGTCGGATTGCTAGCTTATTTAAGATGAGAATTATATACAAATTCCGTGCTGCTGAAGAGTACTCTGTTATGTTTCAAGTGTGTTTGTGTATTATAACGAGTGATATGTGTGTGTGCGAAAGAGATAACGCAGTAATTGACTCCTTTTATATTTCTGTCGGTTATAACAATATTAAGATTACTAAAAACAAGAGCAATATTCCGACACGTAACAATAGCAATTGGTATCATATTTCCATAGGTGTAAGACCACCGAAGACGCTCGGTCGCTTGTGGGCACGATCTTGCTGCGTGCATTCTGTTCAACCTCATTAATGCACTTATCTTCTTTCAACATTTTCAAAGTACTCTTTGCCATTTAAAATTATTCTTCTTTCATTAAGATTAACCTTCTTATAAATCTAAGTTTCAATTTCAAATGTGATAATTCTCTTTATAAGAATGTTGCTAGGCAGAGTTTTTTTTTTTTTTCTAAGCTGCCATAATTACCTTCACCTGTATTTTGCAATATTTTATTTTCGTTTTGATTCAATGTCTTCTTATTTTTTTATCTCTCATTCACATAGATCTTTATGCGTTCATTGTTTTTTTAGTTCCGTTTTTTCTACTCTATTTCTATTTCATGCTTTTAAAATTACTATATTTTATGCCATTCTTTTATTTTGGTTATGTGTTGGATTATGAACGAGTTTTTTTTTTTTTTAAATATGACGATCCCATAAAACACAATGTTTCTAAAAGGAATGGTTTAAACTTAAAACTGATTTCGTGACCATTATATGATGCTTATCTTAAACAAAATTCGGGTTTATAAAATGACAATTACATCGGGTGTTAGACTGGTCAGGCATTGAATTATCAGCGCGAGTGTATTTCTTGAATACTTATGTCGCCACTGATGCTCAAGTTTGGGACCGTGGAAGGAAAATGCGGAACAATAAGTAGATGTAAGGAAGCCATATTAACAAAAAAAAAAAAAAAAAAAAAAACTACAAGGATAAGATAAAGAGTAAGCGGAGCTTAGTTTCTGGTGCTATCCAATATGAGTAGTCGTAGGCGCTGTGCACTACTAGTACTTCTGCTCATTCTAGTGCATTACGATACTGTTCATTGAGAGTGATATCTCACATTGTAATATTGTACTGGAAGTGTCCAGAGATGCAGGTAAGTTTCACATTCATAACAAAAGCTTTATGGTTTATTTCAATGCGGAGAGCCATGCAGGGCTTTCTTCCATTTCACCCCGATGGGTCCCCAACTAGAACAAGCAATCAATAGAATGATTGGAAAATAAGCGATATAACCGAGTACGCTGACAATAATATTGGAGGGGAATAAAACATTCGTCAATCATTATTCAACCCCGGGCAACGTTGGATCTCCTTGCTAATATATATATATATATATATATATATATATATCTGTGTGTATGGAATTATTAGTGGCCTTGTCAGTGTGTGTGTGTGTGGATGTGTGTGTGTGCCAAAAATGTATACCAAACTTGGTGTGTGCGTTTTTGTGTGTGTGTGAATATGTGAATTGGGTAGTCAGTTACTCTTGTGATTTATAATTATGTGTTCTCATTGTTAGGACTTTCCAAAAAATACTACATAAACTTTTACTGAATTAAAGGAGGATAAATCGAGTAGAACTAGTAATAGAGATAAAACATTTAATTTCAACATAAAACTAAAAAAAGACATAACGACAAACATTGGTTTTATAATAGGATGTATAATGATTTTTTTGGTGCTTAATGTTTTGAATACGATGAATTAGGGTTGCTAGTTTTCAACGTAAATCTGTTTCAAGTTCCAAATGGATGATATTAAGTTTGGAGAATACGCGAACGAAATAATAGCATTGCACAAATTTCTAATTCATGATTTATACAAGTTTTGTATTTTGTTTTGATTCAATAACATATTGAAGATAGGTACGATTCGTAATATTCTTTTTTTTCCAATAAGCAACGACAATAATATGATTTAACACGTAGAGAAAGTCTGTTTGCTTATGTTGAAATAAAATGATTCAAACAAAAACAAGCATTTGTTAAAACAGCATACAAATCGATCATCAGTTTAATTTTGTAATTTAATCTTCACGTTATAGCATTGGCATTTCTTAGAAAAATAATGTTTTATGAGACGACATTCATCCATCTTAGACATCGTTTTTTAATAAACAGAAATATTTCATTGCCCATTAAAGCAATTAGCATCATGTTTAATTAAAACGATGCCTATACAAACTCCCTGAAGAGAATATATATATATATATATATATATATATATATATATATATATATGCGTGTGTATATATGTATATATATATGCATGTATATATATATATAAAAACACTATTTTAACACTAAAATTTAAGTTATTATATTAGACAAGTTTCTCCAAATGCTTACAATAATAAGAATACTGATAACAATGATATAATTTCACCCAACATTTTAGCTGTGCGAATTTTTCCATCAGATATTAACTCCATTAATTTTATACTTGCAGTTACTACAAATACTTATTATTAACGATCCTCTCGTCGATAATTACTTGACTAATAAGAGAAATATATATATATATATATATATATATATATATATATATATATATATATATATATATATATACTGTATAAACAAAACCAAGACTTCAAAAATGTGTTGATAGCAACAGAAAGTGTATTTCATTTTAAGTTACAATTGTTTCGATACCAGTTCGACAATTCCAAGCGTTATGTCGTTTGAAAATTTTCACAACCAGCATTTCAAACGACATAATGCTTGGAATTGTCGAACTGGTATGGAAACAATTGTAACTTAAAATTAAATACACTTTCTGTTGCTATCAACACCTTTTTTTTTGAAGTCTTGGTTTTCTTTATACAGTATAATAATCCTCAATTATGAAATATGATAATTTTGTAGCTTACATTTTAAGCCATCTCTCTTTGGCTTAAAACTTATTGGTATATGAAAATCTACTGAATTACACGATATATAGATATACTTTTATTGTAGATAAAAGTATACGAAACACTCTGTGTTAATTTAAAAAGTATTTAATAACAAAATGAGCGCAACATTTTTTATTTAGAGAAACCTTTTGACAAGATGCATGCATACATGTTTCTGCTTCAATTTCGCAAGATATAAACGTACATTGGACCTGCAAAGATGCTACTTCACTAGTGAAATTATAGTACACACACGCACATATATATATACATATACATATATATATGTATATATATATATATAGCCAATAACGTTAGCATAAATCAGCATAATATATATAGATATATAGATATATATATATATATATATATATATATATATATACATGTATGCACGTATGTCTGTGTCTTGTATCGATTGGTTTCTTAGATGTAAATCTAATGAAACTTGGATGCTTATTAAAGAGTACTCAATGCAGGACAGAGCTGGTATATAGTCTGTTAATTATACAAAATTTATTGGTTACATATGTGAATACATGTTTCCGTGGAGTTCTAATTCAAGAACAACACATCAAAATGTAAACGGGTGTCGAGATTACATTGGACTTTATAAGATATTTGGGTTCGATTTACATCTCGGGGAAAATTGGGGTGTATACATTTTTAATTTAATCAGTAAGGTTTTGGTAAGTATTGCGAGGGGAAGGATTAATACTGCTTTCCTAGTTTAATTTGTCATTATTAGGCAGGTGTTAGATAATTATTATTGATTCGCAGTTATTCATTGCCTTTAATTTCAGATTCCCCATATCTTAGGTTGTTATTTTAGTTGTATAGCTTTTATTAGTGGCAAATGTTATTTCCTTTTGACAAGTGTTATTTTTATTTATTAATTTATTTTTTAATATTTTATCTAGCGTTTTTTATTCGCTCATTAGTTTTAAGGTTTCTAGTTTTCATGCGATTAAGCTTTTGACTGTTGTAGATGTAAGAATTCTATTAGTCTGGCGACTACATTTCTTGCTCTTTCCAAATAACTTTTATATTCCCATCGTTGATCTATCTATATGATAGGATGTTTTTATGGTTGGCATTTCTTTAGTTCTCGCAACTTCCTATTGAGAGGTGTTTATTTATTTTTTGTTTCTTATTTATTTTATATATTAATTTACTTTTTAAATCTTCACTATTTTTCATCCTCTCAGTTGCTTTTAGTTTTTGCATTTCTTATTTATTTAACTTATTTTTTGTTTATATAAGATACATGTCATAATGGTTAGTTAGTAGTTATTTTAATGGATATACGTGTCTATTAATAATATAAAATAAATGTGATGCATTGGTAGTAATATTTTCCCTATACCGTGATGTCTGTGGTTACTATCGTGGTAAAGGTATATATATATATATATATATATATATATATATATATATATATATATATATATATATATATTAATTTATTTTTATGGTACTGCTTTTTTATTGGAATAATTAATGCTTTATCTAATAATGCAATATGTGTATATTTGGTAGAATAATATGTTTAATTCTAGAGGGTAGATTTTAGACATATTAATGGGGGCGTAAATAGCACACATTTATTCATTTTTGTGGAGGGTTCAGTTCATATAGTTCTCTGTTTAGTGCTAACTTATATTTAGAGGTTAATTATGTGGTTGGTTTCTCCAATGTAGCGTTGTTTTTCGATTATAATTTGGTAGGTACATATGAATATTCAATTAAAGGTTCGCACGACTCCTAGGCAATTTTAGTTAAACGCTTTCGATTGTTTAATTATGAACTATGTTACGTGCATTCACTTTCGTGTAATTGTTGGCAAAATGTGTAACTGTTTGATCGTTCGGTATAAGTTGTGGACGTTTGAGATTGAGCTATAGGGTTATTAACGGATGGTTCTTACCTTAATTTTTTTAAATTTGTTTTATGCAAGCATCTTCAATTGTTAGGTGAGTGTTGTTATTTACTAAGGGTGTGTTGGTTTATAGTGAGTATATTTATTAATTAATGATGTATCGCAGGCATTTCTATCCAATATTCTTTGTGCCTTGGTTAATTAAGATATTGTGAATCAAAGGTTATGAGTTTACATATTATTAGCATATATTACATATTTTAAATGTAACATAATGTAGACACGAGTTTACATTATTATTAGCTAATATTACATATGAGCTACATTATTCCAGCTCCATCTCAAACGTCTGCCACTTATATTAAACTTATCGAGCAGCAGCACATTTTACCAACAATTATATTAATGTGATTACCCTTTACATAGTTAATAATTAAACATCCAGAGGCGTTTACCTAAAATATTCTATGAGGCGTGCACGCCTTAAATTGAATGTTAATATGTACTACAAAAGATATTATCGAAAAACAACACTACATTAGGAAACCAACAAGATAATTTACCCCAAATGCTTGCATAACACTCTAACCAGAAATGTATATCAACTGAACACTCCACAAAGATTAATAAACATATGGTATTTACGCACCCATTTATATATCGATAATGTTAAGACCCAACATATGAAACTAAGTAAATCAGAAAAGATGAGACAACTATGAAAAACAATCTAGTAGCGCCGATAGGAATGTAAAAGTACTTTAGATTAAAGCAAGAAATGTAACTGCTAGACTAGTAAAATTCTTACACCTCCCAATTGTGAGCAGCTTAATCGCGTAAAACCAGACTGTCCTCTACACTCACCTATACGCTGAAAACTAGAAAACTTAAAACAAATGAACGAATAAAAACCGAGAGATAAAAACTAAACTAAAATAAATTAATAAATAAATAAAACACTTGTTAAATAGAAATTACTGCCCCGACAAATAAAACACACACACACACACACACACACACACACACACATATATATATATATATATGCATAAATATATATATATATATATATATATATATATATATATATATACAACTATAAAACAACCTCAGATATAAATATACTGGAATCAAGGGCAATAAATAACCGCCAAGCTAAAAGCAAAGCTCACACTTCCCCACTAATGAGAGCTTAAACAAGGAAAACATCCTCCTTTCACAACACTTTCAAAACACCCTACCGCTCACATTTGCTCGCATTCAAAATGTATAAACCCCGCCTTTCCCCGGAATGTTAATCGCATCCAAATATCTTATAAAAACTAATGTAATCTTGATAGCCGTTTAAAATTCGAATTATTTTTGGTCTGACCAACTGTTGTCCCTGGATTGGGACTCCACTGAAATATGTATGCACACATGTAACCAATAAAGTTTCTATAATAAACACTATACACACGCATATATATATGTATATATATATATATATATATATATATATATGTAACTACTTAATTTACTCACATAAAATTAATATACGAAAGTATAGATTTATGCGTAAACTTTAAGTATTTACTTTAAAAGTACTCAATACGTAGGTAGAGCTAGTTAGTAAGTTATAAAATATATATGGCGAGTAAGCTACACTGAATATTCGGCGTTTCATCCACTCTAGGATTCTTCAGGCTTATGCACATAAGCCTGAAGAATCCTTTTTTTGGTGTTGGGATAATTATTTAGGCTGGGATTATCGGAGGTACTTTAGTTGGCCCAAAATAGCTTTCGTAATGAGCACTTTCAACCATGGATGGAGAAACAAAGGTTGACGTTAAGAAGGACCATTTTTTATGCAGGATAATGCTCCCTCGCATGCAGCAAACAAACGCCATGAGTATTTGCAACTACTGGGGTTCTCTGGGCGGCGGAACATGGAGGGCCTGTGAATTAATAGATTTGAACCCAATTGAAAACCTTTGGAGTATCATGAAGCGACGCCCCTATGCAAGTGGGCGCCGATTTAAGAGCAAAGATTTGTTGTGAGAGGCTCTCCAAGAAGTATCGCGAGGAATAACTGTTGACGAAATCACAAATTTGACTAATTCTGTGGACCAACGTCTTTTACAAGTCATTCATAAAAACTGGATCGCATATCCCCTACTAACGCTTAACGTAGAAATTGCTATGTGGTTATTGTGTTCTAAGCAACTTTTCTAGCTGATTTAATGTTTGAAAATTATTGAAATAAATAAGTTATGGTTTATTGTTTTTTTCCTAACCGTGTTAATAACTTGACACACTGAATTCAACAGATGTTCCTATCTTCTGCCATATTTTCGCTAATATTGCGTTAAATACTTTTATATTCTGACTGGAGCAGCTGAATAGTATTGTAAACACTTTCTCAACTTTTCATGGATTGTTATTCACTCGTTCCTAAAATATTTAAAAAATATTATCTCGTTAGTAATTTTATACGCAGTGTATTTAACGATACGCATATATATATATATATATATATATATATATATATATATATATATATATATATGAACAAATGATAAATAAAACATGTTAAAAGGCATCTTGAAAAGGAGTGAAAAACATATTTAATTTTGAAAAAGGAAGCACAAGAAAAGTGGATAGTCCTTTTTTAAAATTAAATATGTTTTTAACTCTTTTTCAAGATGTCTTTTAACATGTTTTATCAATCATTTGTTCATCTTATAAGCTCTATTTCCTTTTCCGTTTTATTGAGCTTTTACATCTGGTTGAGATTACTTTACTTGTAAATATTAACTCTTTAATATTTATAATATATTTTAAGTTTACCATTTTGATTACCTTGGTAAACTTATTGTAATTTGTATTTTATATATATATATATGTATATATATATATATATATATATATATATATATATATATATATATATATATATATACCTTCAGAATAGTTTTTTATTTAACAATCAGTTGTTATGGAAACGTGAGATCGTAGGTTTACAAAATATTACTAGCAGTAATATTCTATAAGTTATCCCATCTGAACAAGAATTGCTCGATATGCAAGATAGAGCAAATAAATTAAATTGTAATTAAATGAATTAAAAAAAAACTCTCATTGAAATGAAATGGAGTCGTTGAGTTTCATATCATAGAATTTTTATTATTCTAAGCAACAAAAAGAATGATTTAGAAAATTAATCTCCTTAACCTATAGGGTTTTGATGTCTACCATCTCATCAGAGGAGAGAAAATATTAGCAAATACTTATAAAGGTATGCACCATATTTGCTAAAGTCAGTGAGACATGGAAAGTCAAAGTAAAAATAATAAATTTATCAGAGGTCCTGTAGCAGGAGGATTTGCAGAAAAAGGATATGAAT
>NC_136519.1:44580689-44648189 GCF_053919585.1 Euprymna scolopes | reverse complement strand
ATTGGACTTGAAGTCGACCATATTATAGTCAGCTGCAAAGCAAGCCAATGGAAGAGAGTTCCACAGGTGTGCAGTTCTAAGAAAAAAGCTTTTTTCATGGAATTTTTTTTTGTGTAGGCCAGGATAAAGAGTGAGGGAAATTACTGATAGTGTTTTCAGTTACATGAGTGTTTCTCGTTAAAGTTTGCTGATGGGGTAACAATAGATTGAAGCTCAGACGAGCACTCGCCATGAAAATAACGAGAAACGAGAGACAGGCTCGAGAAAAAAGGCATCCCCCACTAGGCTAGGAAGTCTATTTTGAACTGTGTCAAGGCAAGATAACACATTCTAGCAACTCCTGCCAGATGTGGAAACAGTACCCCATCCTTGGACGTACCTGGTTCTTTTATAGGGAGAAAATTGCATCAGCAGTGAAAAATCTAGTTGGTCGATAGAAGGATCCCACTATTTTCCCAGTTACCTTGGCAACAAATTTGATGTACGTGTTCCATTTCATATCAGGAGTAATGTTTAAGCCCAGGAGCTTGTCAAAACATAGAACCTCTTCAAAACGAGAGCCATTCATTTCACTTGATGCTAGATGGGGATCAGAGCGTTGATGATGAAAAGACTAAAGCTTGGTTTTAGATGCATTAAAAGTAACCAACCACCTCTTTCCCCATTGTATCCCATGCTCAAGATCAGAAGAGAGAGAATCAGAGAGAATGTGATCGTTTACAGTCTTTGATGTACTGTCGTAGATTATAGTGTTGTCAGCATAAATATAAACGAATGATCTAAGGATATGATTTGGAAGATCATTGATGTGGATTAGGAAGAGGGTTTGGCCAAGAATGGAACCATGAGGGACTCCAGCATTAATACTGTGAGCGTCTTATTTCCGCCCATCAACCACTACTTTTATGGACCTATCAGAGAGAAATTATTTAATAATTGAGAAACTATTTCCAGCTATACCGTAACTGGAAATCTTGTGAAGTAGACGTTTATGCCATACTCTATAAAAATGTATTTGATATGTCAAGAGCAACTGTCCTAGAAAGGAGACCTCCGCCAAGAGATTCGCTAATCGTAATTACACCTGCTGTTTGTCACTTAGAAGTTTATTTTTGTTGAGGTGGGTGACTACTTCTCTGTTGAACACATATTCCAGCTCTCATGGAGAGAATTTCTAGTTCAGTAGAGCAAGCCTATATTATTTGCAGCAGACATGATAAAAGCATTTTACAGTTTACTGTTGCCTTTAATTTAAAACCTGAATTGTTAAAAATGTTGTTTATTGAGAGAAGTTCTCTCAATCAAGGCAGCCAGTGTTGCGAAATTATGTTTTTCTTTTTGTAAAACAGAAAAAGAATATTAAATCTGATGGTATCTGATGTAACCATCTATTTTATTACATACAGTAGAATCGCGTGGACACACTGATTCTCGTCAGATCACCGGAGAGTTAAGCAACATTGAGCCTGGTTTGTACCAGATTGGTGACCGTTTGGGAATTCTAGGGGCTGTATTTGCTCTCCGCTTATCTCAGCATTCGTTTCCAGTCGTCCTGTACATACACATCACTTGTCACTAGTATTTAACAATATCGACTCAGGAGAGGAGTGGTTGGAGATTGCGCATCTCCTGCAAGAAAAATATCACGCGCAGGCTCCCATTCGTGTTTATCAATGGTCTGTCAAAGACCCCCCCTTTGTAGAGGTAAATTACTAAATATTCAACCATTACGTTGGATGCTCAATCTGTATACATGTCCAAAATAGGACGTGGTGCCAGTAGCAAATAGCATCAGAATTATTTATGTAGAGAAAAAGCAGGCACAATACATGCCCATGTATTGACTGTTGGGGAATACTTTCATGTCATTCCTTGCTTATAAAAACGCTACTACCCTAGATTAACCTACTATAGGCTATGTACAGTACATGCGTTCATAAATGACCTTTAATTAGTCAGCAGTTAAACAGAATTTTCTCAATGTATACTGTTAGGCAAGCATATACTTCAAGTATGTATTCATTTCTTTTACAGCTTCGATTTGATGATTGGTTCCATTTATGCATATATTCTACATTCTGCATAATTGTGTTACATTTTGGATAATAATGTTCTTCCACATACACATGTATATATATATATACATATATATATATATATATATATATATATATATACATACATACACATGTGTATATTTGACCTTGTCTGCATGTGCGGGACAATCACTATAAAACTCCTGGCTGCATTTTAAATCTAAAGACTTGACAATTATTATACAAGGAAATAGGAACATATTTTCCGAATTCGATTTTAGTTGTAGCAAGTCTACATTCAAACGCGATGAACTTGGCATGAGTGATTCGACTAAAACTGCTACTTCTAGACATGCTCATATATATATACACACACACACACACACACACATATATATATATATATATATATATATATATATATATAAGCGTAATTTGTTACATTTTCCTATCTACCTCAAACGAAAACGAATAAAGTTGGAGCTCTTAATTCAACTTCTTGCTGAGAGCATGCAAACCAGTTTTTTTTTACTTACTAAAACACTATTCTATATTTAGTACAGCATAATATTCAGTAAATAATTAAATATGTAATAATTAATATTAAATCTACACGAATTAAAATGACATTATTCATGCGTATTTTACAGTAAACAACGCTTGCTAATGTTCTATAAATCTTATAGTCCAAAAGCATCGGCTGAACATTCATTTTATATGATTCTCAACAACCCGTTTTTTATATGCCTGGGTTTAATTTCCAAACGTTAACACTCTACTTTTTCAAATAACAGAATTCTATTAATATTCATTTATATGAGTATGTCTCCAGGACAGTTACGCTATTGTCCACTATATTCCGAGTCTTATTGAAATGTTTCCATATTTGTTAACGTTCAATTATATCGAAGTGTAATCAGTTAGCTTTTTTCGTCACGTTTAATACGGAGCAAAACATAATAAAAATAACTTACTCCTTATTTAACATTAAGTATCCTTGACCTAAGATAAGGTTTTCCCCCTCTGTGTGGCAAAAATATATCGGAAGTAGATTCGGATTTGTCTTTTCGTGATTGTCATTGTCTGGATAGTTATTATTAAGAAGGACATGGAAAACAAAATTTTATTTATATTTTGGTCTTGTTTGCCGAACGTAATTTCGTTTTGTCGTGCATCACAAAAGCATCATGCACAAAGACTGTTTCTAAAGGTACGCAAATTATCGATTATTATCTCGCCATACAAGAATGATGAGGTTACATCGAAGGAAAATCACTTCACATTCTTGTTCAGGGTTACCAGATTTTCAAAGACAAATTTCGCGAATCTGGCTTTTTGGAGCAGTTTGTCCTTCAACATTTGCATTTGGACTTTTTCAAAGCGTAATGTACGGTCTAACTAAAGAAAAATAAGCCGTACATTGTGTAGATGATCATTACTAATAGCAGTAGTAGTTGTAGTATTAGTTCACGTGTGCTGAAATTTTCTATTATTTCTAATTTGGCAGCAACATGTTGAGAGTGCTATACTAAATACGTTCAGTTAACTATAGCTCTGTTGAATTTGATCATCGTTGTCGAATTTAAACTGCCCACTTTTGTCGAACTGTTAAATATATTTGGTTAAGAGCATATTGAAGTATTTATTCTAACGCTAAACGAATTGTTGGGCTGTGTGTCGTACGCTTAGTAACTGGCCTGATATAAATCTGCAATTTCAGTTCCTAAGTAAATATCCGTCCGAGAATCTTATTAAAATAGTTGCTCTCCGAAGTGAGAAAAACCTCTATATCAATTAACGGAAAATGAGTATCAGAGCGTTGGCAGTGAACGCAGAGACGCTTCGTTTTAGCTGCGTAAAAAGTAAACAGTAAGGTTAGTTGAAGCAATTATCTGAGAATACTAATTGGGTGTTTTTTATGAATATCAGGAAGCGGGTTGCGCCTATAATTTTTCTAAGAGGTAAGCCGCGGGTGGTACTGGGTAATTCACACTTTTACCCACGATCGTTTTAATAAAACTCTAGGAGACAAGGAAATTGCTAGTTTTGAATACATTTACCGATATCCCATCGCTATTAAGCACGTAGAGCTGAGCTTTGAGCATAATAGGATTACCCACTAGAATCCCAAGGGAATAGTAATGGCGTTTACCTTTTAGCTAATCGACGCAACAAATTGGGCTAACGATCACAACGCCGTTGAACAGTCTACACATACCTTACGGATTCAAGTAATAGATTGATTGATTGTGTGTGTCTGTGTGTGTGAGAGAGAGAGAGAGAGAGAGAGAGAGAGAGAGAGCTGGGGGAGAGGAGAGAAAGAAATAAAAAGAAAGAAACGCATAAATAAAAACATAAGCACGGATAAAAAATGATATTAACACGCATAATGATGAGGAGGGAAAGTTAAGAGTATGAATAAATTGAGAAAGAGAAAAAAAAAGAGAGAATAAACAATAGATATTTCAAATCTGAGAGGATTAGCTAGAATAGAAAAACAAGTAAAAATAGAAAAAAAAATATTGAGGGATGAAGTACTTATGCAAATAAAGCAATGCCAGATGAAATGAGACAGTAAAAAGAGAGTAAAGCAAAGAGAGAATAATAAATAGATAGGTTATTGATGCGAGTTGTTTGTTTACATTACATTTTATTCTGTATGTCGGTACAGTTGCGAAAAGCCAAAACAAAGGAGTCATTTTAAATATTCGCAGGCTACGGAACTAATCTATTAGTGTAGAAAACGCCATTTAACACCGAGTGGATGTTATTTAGGGCATTGCCAGGTTGGTCAAGCGGATATACGCCGAAGAGGGCACTATAACAGTTAGTTAAACACATTGCCACAGAAAATGTGTACTGGTTACAATCATTCATGAAATCGAACAAATCTTAAATACCTGTCTCTACCAATAAATTATATTAATTATAGTCTAATGCTAAGATAAAAAGGTAATCGATATGAAGAATCAAAAACTAGCAATCAAATAGAACATTAATTAATGAAAGATAATTTGATAGAAAAAATAGAAAGAAATATTCTAATGAATAAATGGTTCGTAGAATTATATTCCAAATACCAATCGAGACAATGACAGATGAAACTATTGAAATGTCTTTCTGTCTAAAATTCCGAATAAACCTATGGTAGATTTCTTTGCGTTGCTATGACAAAGCAAACAATCAAATGACCCACGGTAATCTAATATTGATAATTCGAATAGTGTGTATTTAATTTTCATCGGACATTTCTTGTCAATGTGTTGACTGTCATAATAATAAAACGACGTGATGGTCAATTTGACAGAATGCATAGGATCAGCTATAAGGCATATTGTTCGATTAGTCTGAGGATTGGATTGATAAAGGTTATAAAATGAATTTCTGATTGATGATATGGAATATCCTTCTTTATTGAGTTTCCTCATCTTCTATTCATCATGGCCTGATTCTGTCTTCCGAGACAATGAACAAAGGATAGCTGCGCGTGTAACTGTGTAAAACGGATTGCGCAATTTCCAATTATACATCGACACTGCTTTGACTACAGTTGCAAGAAGGAGTTAAGCGCGGATGAAAAAAGATGTCGAAACAGTCGGAGAACACATACAGCACATGCTAACTAATTTTCACTTATTTAATATTCAGCTATTTAGAAAAAAAAACATCGCTTAACGTTGGTAATTTAGTGGTAACCAGTGTGCCATCGCGATTAAATAGCAAATCAGTGTCGGAGTTACTGAGTATAGCAATACTGCCACTATTATAACTACTATAACTACTTTAACTGCTATAACTACTACTACTAAAAATAACAAAAAGTAAATAAATTACAATAGTTCGGGTCTAAAAATGCATATAGGTCATGACATTTGTATAATTGTAGAAAAATAAAAACTTTTTTTTTAAAGTCCCGTTGCTTGGTATCAAACTTAGCATTAAATTTCTTTCAAAAATGAATAAAACAAACAGAGAAAAACTGATAATAGATTTCTTAATTTAGGTTGATTTAAAGTCGATATAATATAACATATGATTAGGATTTATAATATGGTTCATATGTATTGTTAATAAAATTGAGGGTGATATCTAAAATGATCACTACTTTATAGTTAATATCAATAATCATTAATGAGAACATGAAATATTTGTTGAGTTCTTTTTTTAAATTTCTATCACTGAGATTTATGGAAGAATAGTTCGTCATCTCACTAAAAAAAAACTTATATCGGTGGTTATATTGATTCTATTAACAATACGTAAAACCGCAATTAGGTTTGTTACCTAGACCGTGTCGGGGTCCCATCGAAATATCCAAGTTTGTCCCGATTATTTATGGTCATGAAAGTTTAAAAAAGGATGGAAAGACAGGAGAGGAAGAACTGATCATCCTCCCACTGGATTAATGCAAGGACACCTGGTACGTCTAGTGAGAGTCAGTGATCGTTGCTACGATGAATTAATTGTACATGGTTATAATGATAATGTAAATTCATTTTGAAAAAAATGAGTGGAAAATACAGCATATATGGGGAGACTTGTTTTCACCTAGGTTCCAAGAGATTTCACAGGTTTATAATATTAAAATGTGACATATATAAAAGTTCCCATTGGTAATTAACAAGATCGCTAACTATTTAATTACTTCTCGATTTTAAGAAAATCATTTTTTAGAGATATATGTAACCCAGTCGTTAATTTCCTTCAACTGTTTCATTGCATTTTAACAACCGGGGTCACACGTTGTATCTGAGACAGTCGCAAAGGGAAAGAAAGTCGACTGGCTTTTCCAGTAAAACTGAAATGCATTTTATTAGGTTGTTCAAAAATAATGCAAAGCTTTTTGTTTTAAAAGTCTATTAGTTTATCTTGTCTGACCTGTATTTAACACAACGTTGCCGTCTCGATAGGTGCTTTTATTCTATCTTCGTCTGTAGTTTGTAATTATAATGTTCAAAACATCATTTCAATCACTAAAACCATAGATTGAATATTAAAATTTGAACCTCACTAATCCCACTTTACTAGCTAATTAGTACTTATCTGAATTTCCCATCAATCTAGGAGATTTAAAACGGCTACAAACATGCACAGAGGTCTTAATCATTTTTTTTTTATTTTTGAACACGGTCACACACATTAAATACGTGTGCGCATATTGAGACTGGATCGAAGATTATTAGTGTGTATTTTCGTCTTCTCATAGATGGTCATAACGCATAGAATTTATTTATCTCTAAATAAATTTTTCCCATAAATTGTAAGCTTTTTTAGCTGTATCTCTAGTCATTGTAAGCATTCGTTAAAATAAGAATCGAAATATCGAGTTATTGCATATAAATTGTATATTCTAATTTCTGTTCCTTGTAATTATCCTTCGTTTGCCCCTAGATTTTATTTTTAGCTCACGCACATATATATATATATATATATATATATATATATATATATATATATATATGTACAGAGTGACCCCCCCCCAAAAAAAAACGGGTCCCAACTGTAATTAGGCCCCGTTTGTTAGTGTTTTGTCCGAATGAAATGAAACTTTGGTCATAACTTCTTTATTATATTCAAAACCTCACATATACACTATGGTATTTGGCCTTTTTTTGTTAATTGTAAAATGCTCAGAAATTGTAAAATTAATTGTTGATTGTAAAATGCTCAGAAATTGTAAAATTAATTGTAAAATGCTCAGAAAACCAATTGAATGTCCTTTGTTTTTTTAGGGGGGTCACCCTGTATATATATATATATATATATATATATATATATATATATATATATATATGAGTGTGTGTGAGTATACCTTCATATGCTGCATATTTTATATATGTTGGTCACTCCAAAGTTGTACATTATTTTTAACTAATAATGTAAAACTTTAACCTGATACCAACAATGTCAAAGAGCAATGGAGACGTAACGGGTACCATTTACACGAACAATCTGTTGTCGTTAAGAATATATTCTCTATGTACTCAGCATTATTTTTAATATAGTTTTTCTATCGATGATTTGGGGCGTCCGGAAAACGCTATGTCTCTCGCATTTCTGTCGCCACTTTGAAATCGACGAATCCAACTCCGTACTGTGCTGACAACAACCACATTCGCTTAATCAAGGTTCACCAGGCATCGTTGAATGTTTTGGGATTAAATTTTGTTGCCCGGAGCAATTCAATGACAGATCTTCGATTCTGACTATCGAATCTCACATGGTTTCTATCTGCAACAGAGAAATGAAACTTGCAGGTCATATATGCATGGGCTTACCTATCACAACAATACAATTTCAATTCACTCTGATCTATTCGGGCGGAATAAAATAATGGGTATAATTGAGTTTTTTGAACGCCTTGTAGTGCTTCACTTGGAGGGTATCTAATATTGCTTTCTTGATCGGTGTGCAAAGCAGTGCTCTTATAGTAATTAAACTGACACCGAATAGTTTAATTAATATGGCAATTATATCTGAACACACCTTCGAGATACTATGCCAACATGCCCTTCCTAATCACAGTTTTCAAAGAAAAAATACTTCACAATGTAACAGCCTCCTTTTCGAAACCTTACTTTCGCCAGTTTCTAATTAACGAAAGCAAGAGAATCAAGGTGACAAAACATTTGTAAAAAAATCCATATGACGAGTGATTAGATTGGTTAATTCATTATTGAAATTGAGTTGGTTTTGCTCTCTTTTATAGGCGTTTTTATTTTGGTTTGCATTTTATGTGAACGGTGAGGACAGTCCTTTTTCATTAGAAGGATTTTTCTTTGCGCGATATTTATGCAAAACACACATTTTTTTTATTTGAGTTAATAATAAAAGCGATCTCTATAGACGTTCCACGAATCACACCTCATTCCTTGCTGACATTATTTTTTTTTTATTCCATTTGCACTCTCTGCTTTAATGTGCTTTGACGTTTATTCCCCCAAAACACTGTCACCCACGGAATGGGTAATATAATTCACAATCCTTCTCGAAATAAAACCATCGATCGAAAAACATAAATTTTAGTATATTCTGTTTCGTCATTTTTCGCTCGACCAGTCTTGGATTAAACGTCGTGCAATGAGATGCAGTGACAGTTTTGTGATATTTCAAGTGTGATCCTGAATAAAGTTTACACATAAGAGATATTAGCTGCCCAGTTTTTATTTTTTCTAAGAGTATCCGAAACAAATCTATCAACACAGTCTTTAAAATTGTAAAAGGGCATCGCAGGTAAATTGAGAGTTATACTAAGTAGGGTGTGTGTGAAAACAATTGATAACCTTACATGGTGGATTCCGGGATATTTTTCTTTTTACGCACGTTCATCCCTGACAAGGCATATTACCACTTAAACGTAAGGAGCTACTACTATTTTGGACCATGCCTAGGAAGGATTAATAGGATGCTTGTTTACCTTACATTTAAACTTCGACATATAAGTACAGTCAGAGAAGCAGGTAGCAGAGAGGCAATTCCAAAAGCTAACTGTTTGACGGAGGAAAATATTAGAGCATAAATATTTCTGGAATTTAAGGACGTTAGCAGTGATGAGGTGTTATTTTGTTGCTAAGCGTATTTGTCGGGGATATGTACGTCAGGGAACCACAAGTGTAACGTGTCCATTATAGCAAATTTCATCAAAATAATTCTAAAACAGACACGGGGATTCAACATTAAGGCGGTGGACAGAGTTTGGTGCTTAGTTTATAAAGTAGGGCCTATTAGATTAGAAACTCTTTTTCGAGCATTATACAAGAGAAAGAGACTAGTGGTAGAGGCAACAGGCTACATGTGGAAACAATATTCAATGCAAGCTGGAATGATGACATTGTAGATGTCCAGGAGACTTTTAGGTGTGAGTTGTCTTCCAGCACGATAGAGAGAACTCACCTTTTTTGCAGAAGCCTTCTCAATGTCCTTGATGTACTTTTTCAGTCTATATTGCCTTGTATTTTAAGCCAAAATGTTTGGAGCAGGTAGTGTGTAATTTCTCGATGATATCGGTAACTGTAATTGTTAAAGGAGAGATGCTTAGTCTTACTAGCATTAAAGTCGCTATCCATTTACGGCCCCATTCCAATACGGCCTGAGGTAATTTTCTAAGGATGCTTTCACTTTCTTAGATTTATGTACGCCTGTTTTTCCCTCATACATATGTTAAAAGATTATAGTATTCACTATAAACGTCAACAAAAGAAGGGTGTTGACGATTCGGCACTATGACTTCATGGAGAACAAAATATAGACGTCAGCGTATCTGTACCAAATGTGATTATATTATAAAATGGGATGGCATTTTCATTACGGATTTTTCAGTTAGTATATTTATACACTCCATCGTATCTTAGATCGATGTTTATATGTAGACTGAAATATTTTATAACACTTTTTATTGATTGATCGTTTGTAAATAGATGAACTGATTTAAAGATACGAATTCACGCTTCATTTTTCTTATATAAAACCTAGATTCCCATGTTGTGCATTTGAGAGAATTAAAACTTCTAATTTTATTTTCATTATTTATTGGTAGGCAATATTTTAATAATGGAGCTCTATTAAAAGATAGTATTTCTTCGTCGGCAATGACATTTTGTAATTCGTATTTTTCTCGCTATTTTTTTTTGTCTAATTGACAACTGTAATATTCAAATTTTCGTTTTTAGAGTTTTAAGCGAATATTGTGTCACTGACAATAGGTTGACTTTTTGAGTTGCTCTCATGAATGTAATATATTGCTGTAAGCAGTATGTTTTCAATTCAAATGGCTCTGAAAAGGCAGACTTATGAAGACACGATAATTCTATCGTATTTTCAAGTGTATGCTTGCGTTTTAAATGTATTCACTCTTGTTGTTTGTGGTCCAATGTAAATATTTTTACTGTTCATATTTTGTTCAATGAAGTTTCTTTTAAATATAATTAATGAAGTTTCTTTTAAATATTATTAATGACGTTTCTTTTGAAATATGATTAATGAGGTTTCTTTTAAATATTATTAATGAAGTTTCTTTTAAATATTATTAATGAAGTTTCTTTTAAATATTATTAATGAGGTTTCTTTTAAATATTATTAATGAAGTTTCTTTTAAATATTATTAATGAAGTTTCTTTTTAAATATTATTAATGAAGTTTCTTTTAAATATTATTAATGACGTTTCTTTTGAAATATTATTAATGAGGTTTCTTTTAAATATTATTAATGACGTTTCTTTTGAAATATGATTAATGAGGTTTCTTTTAAATATTATTAATGAAGTTTCTTTTAAATATTATTAATGACGTTTCTTTTGAAATATGATTAATGAGGTTTCTTTTAAATATTATTAATGAAGTTTCTTTTAAATATTATTAATGAAGTTTCTTTTAAATATTATTAATGAGGTTTCTTTTAAATATTATTAATGAAGTTTCTTTTAAATATTATTAATGAAGTTTCTTTTTAAATATTATTAATGAAGTTTCTTTTAAATATTATTAATGACGTTTCTTTTGAAATATTATTAATGAGGTTTCTTTTAAATATTATTAATGACGTTTCTTTTGAAATATGATTAATGAGGTTTCTTTTAAATATTATTAATGAAGTTTCTTTTAAATATTATTAATGACGTTTCTTTTGAAATATGATTAATGAGGTTTCTTTTAAATATTATTAATGAAGTTTCTTTTAAATATTATTAATGACGTTTCTTTTGAAATATGATTAATGAGGTTTCTTTTAAATATTATTAATGAAGTTTCTTTTAAATATTATTAATGACGTTTCTTTTGAAATATGATTAATGAGGTTTCTTTTAAATATTATTAATGAAGTTTCTTTTAAATATTATTAATGAAGTTTCTTTTAAATATTATTAATGACGTTTCTTTTGAAATCTTATTAATGAGGTTTCTTTTAAATATTATTAATTAAGTTTCTTTTAAATATTATTAATGACGTTTTTTTTTAAATATTATTAATGAAGTTTCTTTTAAATATTATTAATGAAGTTTCTTTTTAAATATTATTAATTCCATATTTAAGGGATTAAAGTGAATATATTTCATAGTTCTTTTATGTACACATATTTCGAAAAATGTCAGAGTGGGAATAAGAGAAACGTTCCTTTTTGTTTTCTAGTATCTATAACCCTGATCAACTCGGCAACTTCCCTTTTCGTTATGAACAAATAGAATTGGTGTGTAGGCAATGAATTGGAATCGGGAATTAGAAAGAAAAATGAACTATTTGAAGTATCGAAATCCATGTCGGGACCAGAATAATTATGTCTTTATTTTCCAAAGCCAAAAAAAAAACAATATTTTTTTTTTTTTTAAGTATTTGTTTCCGTATTATTTAATTGCTCGAACTGTTTAATTGTTTTCATCTTGAGTGCTATTTTCACAACGTTTCGATCGATCAAACCTCAGACCTTTATCAGGTGTATTATGTCAAACTCGGAAATATTTATGTTGAATTAGGAAAGTTAAAAAAAAATTCAAACGGAATCTTTTATTTACTTCTCTGAGGTAGCATGCTCTTGTTTCGTCAGCCATGACTAGAGAGAGATTCTGAATTACTTGCAATTGTATTTGTTGGTCGCCCACACCGAGAACTGAACCTTCAACTGCCACATTTTTTTAAGTCGCCGGTTACAAATGCCCAGAAGCCAATCTATTTTATCGGTTAATGAGTATTAGGTAAGAAAGTTAGACAAGTAATGGTGGAACTGGCCAGGGTTTAATTATATAAGAGTAGCGCTAATCGAGAACTTATTTACACGAAACTTAAGAACACTCATGTTATAGACAGCTTAAAAGCAGGTTCCACAAGAAGAAATCAATGAGAACTGTTAAAGATAACGGCAAAAATGAATTGAAATGAACAGAAGAAGTAAACCGTTTAGAGAGAATAGGTTGTTTTCTTTGGACTATAAGTTCCACGAAACGTTAGTAGATTGTCATATTGCGTAACTGAAGTACCAAAGTCAGGAGAGGGCACACTCTTTTTGGTGAGGGGGTGCTATTTGGATTGTAAAAAGGAAATATAAGCTGCTATGGTTACAGCATAAACGCTCTGATTCCCGCCTGGCTTTAATTTTCAGGAGGCTCCATGTTTTGAAAAGCTGTAAGTTTTACTGTTACTTCTGATCTGATATGGAACACGTACATCCGATCCGTTTCTAAGATTCGATGGAAAATGGTGGGATCCTTCTATCATTCCAGTAGATATCCTACTACTGATGCAATTTCTGCCTCTGTAATATGTACGTCCAATGATGGTCAGTTGTCACATCAGGACAGGAGGTGCTAGAAAGATATTATCCTTCCTAGAAAGAGTTCAAAATAGATGCTGAAGCCTAATGGATGTGCTCTTTTCTCTTTCTCTTCCCCGCAACTTCTTTCCTACAGAAGAGACGCTGCGCGCCTGTCTCTATTTTATCGTTTTAATGGTAAGTATTTGTCTGAGCCTCAATCTATGCCCCCCCCACTCGCCAAACATTCATGAAAAACATTCATCTCTCTGAAGCTACTGTCAATAATTTCCCCGCACCTAAAGTCTTTATCCGTGTCTCAACCTAATCGTAGATTCCATAAACAAAGCTTCTTTCTTAAAACTGCACGCCTGTATAACGCTGCCCCGATTCCCTGCTTTCCAACTGATTACAATATTGTCGTCCTCAAGTCTAACGTAAACAAGTTCTTTATTAGCCGCCCCCTTAAGTAATCCAATTTATCAAATTTGCACTACTAACGATTACTTCGATATTGCCCCACTGGCTACTGTACACTCATTAACACTTCTCCTCAGGTGGCCTCCTGGCCCTGATAAGCGGTGATTCCTATCTAAAAAAAAATAAAATAAAGAAAATAAAGTTCTTTGCGCATAGAACGCGTAATGCATGAAAATGAAAGTAAGTTAAAACAACCCCAATTATGGTGAAAAGAAGACAAAGTAGGAGAGCAAGAATATAACTACATTTTACATTATCATATATTTAATAGACTTTAATATACATTTCCTTCATTTCCAATCCGAATATTTTAATCTATTAGTAATCTATTTTTTTTATTTTGTATAATACTAGTCTTTTTCCATTTTATGATGAGAAGCATCTGACTTCAGAATACCTTGGCCTAATGTGTTTTATATCTTTTCTGTTCCTTATAGATCAGATAATATAATAAAGTTTTATGGTACTTTTTATTCCTCACCTTGTATTTAAACTATTAAATTGTCATTTTCAACTTTTTTTTTTACATGGGTGTCACCACTTATCAAGGCCCAGAGGCCACTCAAGGATAAGGGTTAATAGGTATACATTAGTCATTGTGATTTTAGCATAGTAAACAGTGGGAATTTTGTAACTTGGATTACTTAGGGGGACGATTCAATTAGAACTTGTTCACATTGGACTTTTTCTTTTTTTTTCATAGGTATCAACACATTATCAAGACCAATAGACCACTCAAGGATAAGGGTTAAAGAGTGTACAGTAGAAATTGGACAATATAATAATCATTAGTAATGAAAATTTGTTAAATTTGATAACTTATATGGAACGGCTCATCAAGAACTTATTTACGTTAGACTTGAAGACAACCCTATTGTAGTCAGCCGGAAAGCAGGAAAACGGAAGACAATTCCACAGGCGTGCAGTTCTAATAAAAAAGCTTTGTTCATGGAATCTACGTTTAGGTTTAGGCACGGATAAAGAGTGGGGGGAATTATTGATAGTGTTTACAGCTAGCCGAGTGTTTCTTGTGAAAGTTTGGCGAGGGGGGACCATAGATTGAAGCTCAGTCAAACACTTTCCATGAAAATAACGATACATCAGAGACAAACTCGCAACATCTCTTCTGTGAGATAGAGGTTGCAAGGAAGAGAAAAGGACATCTCCTACGAGGCTACGAAGTCTATTTTGAACTCTATCAAGACAGGACAAGTCCTTTCTAGCAGCTCCTCCCCAGATTTGGCAACAGTATTCCATCCTTGGACGTACCTGGCTCTTATATAAATAGAGAATTGCATCAGCAGTGAGATATCTACTGGATCGATAGAAAGATCCCACCATTTTTCCAGCGGCCTTGGCAACACATTTGATGTACGTGTTCCATTTAAGATCAGGAGTAATGGTCAATCCCAGAAGCTTGTCAAAACTGACTATAATATCCTCGTCTTCAAGTCCAACGTAAACAAATTCTTGATGAACTATCCCCTTAAGTAATCCAATTTACAAGATTTCCACTACTAAGGATAACTACAATATTATCTCATTTATTATTATGCACTCATTAACTCTTATCCTCAAGTGAACTTCAGACCTGGATACAGTGGTTAATTTTATGTAAAGAAAATGACAGTTTCTTTTCTGACAGATATGTATGCAATCTTTTATAACGTCCTGTATGACGTCATAACAGTTAGAGCTTTAGTATATGAAGCTGTAATTGTGTTTTTTCACAATTACATCAGATGTATATGCATAATTATATATGCGTCATGACATCAAGCATGACATCATGCGTGGCGTCATTAAAAGTTGCGTCATATCTGCCGCTATACATGCTATATTGTATAACGTCATGTATTGGACACATAAAATAAAAGTAAAGATTCCCAGGCAAAGCCGGGTAGCTAGTATGTATATATTCTACATTTAAATTCAATGACGTCATTGTAAACAAAAACACTGACAGGAATACGGCTTTTTACGCCTTGGAATATGCTGGGAGTGCGGGAAACCAATGGGCGTAACAACGCGAAAAAAAATAACAATGAAAATTAAAACAAAGAGGAATGGTAGTGCTCTTCTCAGGAAACATGAGCGCAGCACATATGGAAGTAAAACGACAAATCCGAAATAAAATATTAAAACTTTTTATTCAAGACTAGCCTGGGTCGCCGGCGTTTCCCGAGTGTTTGGAGGTGTGTGTTGAGCAAAAAAAAAAGTGGTAGTAGGCAGTTAGGCTCGGACACGTACGGCGAAGGAGGAAAAGGATGTGAAAAAAAAATGTAAAACAAAAACAAAAAACAAAAACGTGACGTCTTTCACAAACCGAAAGTGGTGAAGGCTTAAATTAAGGCTACTCAATTGAAAAGAGGGGAGGACTTTCGAAAATATCGACGCAAAAAGCGACCCCTCCTTGTAGAAACCTGCGCAGTTGAACGTAAATAAATTAACGTTTCTGGCCAATTTTTTTAATATTTGTCGTCCCACGGGTTGAGTCTCAAAACGATACCGATGTCGGGACACTCTGTCCCCTCTGTCGAAAGTTTTAGGCGGACATACAACCATACATACTTTTAAACAAACGGGTGAGCTAGGGTAATTGCGCTTGACATATCAAGGGGCTTTGTTAGGGTATGGCATAAGGCTTTATTTCACAAAATCTCCAGCTATGGTATAGCTAGAAATGTCTTTTCAATTATTAAATCATTTCTTTCTGATAGGTTCATAAGAGTAGTAGTTGATGGGTAGAAATAAGAAGATCACAGTATTAATGCTCGAGTCCTTCAGGCGTCCATCCTAGACTCAACTCGCGTCCAGATCAAGTATGGTAGCACAGCTAAGACCGTGAATGGCCAAGTCCTCTCCAATTCTCCCTTGAGCACGTGGTACAATGGGTAAAGAAGTTGTTGGTAACTTTTAATGCATCTAAATTCGAACTTTTATCTTTACATCAGCAATGCTCTGATCCCCATCTAGCCTCAATTGAAATGAATGGCTCTCCTCCTTAATAGGCCTCATGTTTTGACAATCTTCTGGGCTGAACCATTACTCCTGATCTGAAATTGAACACATACACCAAATCTATTGCCAAGACGGCTGGAAAAATGGTAGATTCCTTCTATTGATCCAGTAGATATTTGACTGCTGATGGAATTCTCTATGTATATAAGAGCAGGGAAGTCGAAGGATGGAGCACTGTTGCCACATCTGGTCAGGAGCTGCAATAAAGGACTTATCCTGCCCTGATAGAGTTCAAACTAGACTTCATAGCCTCGTGAGGACTACCCTTTTGTCTTAATCCAACCTCTTTCTCACAGAAGAGATGTTGCTTTATCGTTATTTACATGGCCAGTGCTCGACAGACTGTCACAACAAACACTTGTCTAGCTGAAAACGCTATCAATAATTCCCTCACTCTTTATCTGTGCCTAAACCTAATACTAACTTTGTTATTTCTTCTATTTTAAATTACTTATTTCATTTTGTAATTTGTAATTATGTGTATTTTAATAATTTATATATGCATTTGTCTTTATTTTTGTTTCCTTGCTTAGTTTTAAATTCTCCTCCAGCAAAACACACACCATGTTCTCTCCCAGCTTAAATAAATACTTTAGGCAGGATAAATTTTCCGAAATTAGCACAAACATGGATTTAATTTTCTACCATAGAAGTCAGAAGAACTTTATTTAAGTAATATACTTAATATCTACAATTACCATATGCTAGCTTGTATTAATAAAGAGGAGTCGTTGATATCTCCACAAAACCACTGGATATAGCTTATAATTAACTATTACTATCATTGTAACTGAACTCTTCAGTGATCTTAGCTGCGTCACTAGGACTATTTTCTCTATGGATACAATGTTTTGTCCCGACCGTAATGTCTGCCTATAAATACGAAGTCAGAATCACCACGTAATAATTGTTTCTCTTTACCTCGAAGACGACTGCCTATGTCTAACCTGCATGCTAAATAGGAGAAAAGGAGGAAAATATTTTTTCTTTTCTCCCAAGCTAAAACATTACTTGAAACTCTAAATCCTTATGAAACTCTACTGTATTCTGTAAGTTAATAACCCCGTCCCTTGAAAGCTAATAATCTTCTCCCCCTGTAGCTGCCACTAAAACTCTACATTACATACGCCTTAGTAGTGGAATCCTTAGCCTCCAGCTCCTAACCTTCACATGCTAACCGCCTAACAGGCATCACTAAACTTATATACATTTCTAGCTCTATGACATGCATTAGAGTTCATTCAATTTCCAGTTTGGTACTTACCAGATGCAAAGCGATTTTCATTACATATCTTCCTAGATGGTTTTGCAACGATCAATACAAAACCAAATCCAACACTCCCTGTTATGCAAAACGTTCGATGACTCCGAAATGAAAAGTGAAACGATCTCCCTTCAATAGAAAAAAAACACTAACACAACTTCTATCTATTCGCATCTACTGAAAACTTGCCCAAATATCTATTTACTTAATTATACACACGAAATACGCCATGACTTGAAATGTACCTCCAGTTATAGCCGTACTGTACTGCACCTAAATCTAAAGGTAAAAGCCTTAATCCACACTAACGCGTTTCTAACAAGCCTGCTCACATAGTTGCTTCCACTGCATGAGTTTTTTTGCTCCTTAGTAACAATGAAATAGCAAAGCCCCTAAATCACTTTGAGGAGTGTAACTATTAATTAGATATATAAATTTTATAAACTAACCAAGTAAAATTAACTAACCACGCGGGGTCGAAGAAATACCTGGATTAGGATCCAGGCGCGGAGCAAACCCTCCCAGGGCTGATGGACCCAGTAGAACTTCCCAGATCACCCCTCAAGGAGAAAGAAAACTCTGAAACTAAACCTAAGGGGAGGGAGGTATCTCCAGTCTTGCATGACAACCTTGCTAGAGCTGGTCACTCAAACAAATTATCGGTCTGCAAACCTAAACTGCTTAAGGAGTAAATAGGATCTGTCTATCGATCGGCTTCCATACTCCTTCTTTGCCTATTAGTCAGGCGCAGAGACACTATCACAATGATTCGACAAAACACTTAGTGGTAGATCTTGTTTCTTGTTTAGGTCAATGACCGCCGTCTTTCCCACTCCCGACACATCCCACACCTCAAAACTGGGAACTTGGGAGTGCTTGAGTACAACACATGCGTGTGCCATTAGATTGGGTAGACCTTCTTCTGATGGGTTGAGGGTACCGGATTGACAGTTCCTGGCTGCTGTTTCCGACTGGTCGTACAGCTTCCCTAGCTCTTTGGTAGCGCTTAGAGCGGCTGCTCCATCAACAGTTGTATAATATCGGGATGTTTGTAGTGCCATGTCGTGCATGGACAGGGACCCTGCACTCATCCCCGATGGGCTTTCTTGAGGCTATAGTCCTAGTTGAGGAAAGGGCAGCTGATGGTCTACTTGTGTTGTATGTCTGATACTCTGCATAACCTCTTGTTCAGCCCCCCCTTACCTAACTGAAACTCTTTAAAAACATGATGACAGTACAATAATAAATAGGCTTAAACCAGGCCTAGGGACAAACAAATTCAACTTGCCTCCTCACTTGAGGTTTGCATTCACTAACATCCGTGGGCTTAGAACTAATTTAGCTGACGTTGAATCATTTCTGCTAAAAAATACCCCGGATATCTGTGCACTAAGCGAGACTAACCTACACTTCTTCATCCCTTCTTACAACTTTAGCATGCCTGGCTATCTCCCACTCTGCCGTAAGGACCCAAACAGACATATGCACGGACTTGGAGTCTACATTCGTAACACCCCCCTTGACTAGAGGAAACATCTAGAATCGGACGATCAAGCCTTTATGTGCTTTAGACTAAACATACAACATAACATTATCTACTTTTATTTTCTCTACCGCTCTTCTTCGACCCAGGACTGCACTATTATAAACAAAGTCTCTGACAGCAGAGACGCAGCACTCTCCCTCGACACTAGTTCACGAGTACATGTATTTGGTGACTTTAATGTTCACCACAAAAACTTACTTGGATTCTCTACTTACACAGAGGCAGCGGGCAACACAACACACACATATATATATATATATATATATATATATATATATATATATATATATATATATATATCACTCCCTATCACAAATGGTTACGTTTCCAACCCGTTTCCCTGACCAGCATGAACAACACGTATCACTTCTAGATCTATTTCTGATCACTGTTTCCGATGATTGTATAACAAATGCTAACAGCTCAATCAGGAACGCTGATTATGCAGTGATAATGGTAAATCGCCCTAAACTCTAGACCAAAATCTGAAGAGCTAGTGGCCAAAACAACGAGGTATTATCAAAAAGGCTGACTGGGAAGCCATCAGAGATCTTATCAGAGATGCCCCATGAGGAAATATTTTTCTCTTCCTGCTGAACAGTGCGCAAATAAGACCACTGAATGGTTCAAAACAGCAATTGAAGTACATGTTCACATACCGAAATTTTATAGCAAGCCCCACTTTCCCAATGGTTTACTTGTACTTGCGCAACTGCCATTGCTCAAAGGCAGCATGCATACTGCAGATTTAACCGTCATAAGTCCAGTTCAAACAGACAGATGTATATAGAAGCTAGAAGCAACGTTAAGAAAGAAATAGCGACAGCTAAGAGAGTATTTACTTAAACCACTAAAAAACGCATCGAATCACAAAAATTAGAAACTTATGACTTCTGGAAAATCTACAACAATGTAGTAATTAATGGGCAATCAACAATTCCCCCACTAACCAACAATTACGAGGTTGTTTGCTCAGCAACAGACAAGGCTAATATGGTTGCCAGCCGGTTTTCCTCAAACTCCACACTGGACCCTTCCAACCACCCACTGCCTGACTTTCCTTTGCGGATAGACACTACGCTAGACGATCTAAAAATCACCCCTGCTCTCTACCGTGCTAGAAAATTAATAACACCCGAATGTATCCTGTACCTCTATAAGGCCACCATTTGCGCATATATGAGTATTTCTGTCACATTTGGGCTGGTGCATCTGCTACTAGTTTCTCGCTCCTAGACAAGGTTCAAAAGAGAGTCGGCAACCTGATAGGCCCTGAACTGGCATCTAAGCTTCAGCCTCTGTCTCATCGACGAAACGTTGTCCCTCTGCCAGTTCTACAAGTATTTTAATGGTGAATGCTCTGCCGAACTGCAGATACTTGTGCCCTCACGACGTAGACATCCTCCACAAACCCGACAGGCAGCGAAATCCCATCCCCTTGCAGTAGAGATACTTAGATGTAAAATATCTTTATACTCCAGTAGTCTCTTCCCCAGAACCGCTAGACTCCGGAATTCCATTCCAGGTTTCTGCTTCCCCAACTGCACTGACATGCAGTAGTTCAAGTGCAACGTGAACCGACATCTTGCTGCTCAAATCCAAACAGTAGTTGTTGCCCCTGATAGTAGCCCCTACACCAAAGTGGCAATGTGCCTTGTTTGGGGTGAAAATATAATTAAAAAAAAATAAAACCTAAACGTAGATTCCATTAACAAAGCTTCTTCCTTAGTACTGCACGCCTATGGAATTGTCTACCGTTTTCCTGTTTCCAGCTGACTACAATATGGCTGTCTTCAAGTATAACATAAACAAGTTTTTGATGAGCCGTTCCATTTAAGTTTACAAATTTACCGAATTTCCATTACTATCGATTACTATATTATCTAATTTACTACTGCACACACTTTAACCCTTATACTCGAGTGGCCTCTTAGACTTGATAAGTGATGATGCCTATGTAAAGAAAAGGATAAATCTAATACTAGATAGAAACAGGAAAGAGTCAAGAAATAAAAAAGGGAACATGTAAAGCAAAACAACAAAACAAAGAAATCAATGGGACGGAAATTATTTTCTAATTGAGTCCCAATTCCTTATTTATTTGTTCTTCGACGAAACAAAATGTGACACAAGATCGGTTTAATGTGGGAGACAACCAGCCCCCCCCCCTCCAAATGGGCATTCTGCAAACATAAAATTGCCTTAGTATAGTGGATCCCCCCATTGACTGAGGACAATTAATTTGAGTGCAGCATCTGTGCAGACACTACACTTCAGCCACTTTTACGAGCACCGTAGATCGGTTCAACTGCACTTCCCAAAAACTCTAAATTTCTTTCTCCCCCCCCTCTCTCTCCTCTCTCTCTCTCTCTTTCTCTCTCTCTCTCTCTCTCTCTCTCTCCGCATGTTAAGGTTTGCTTTATCATTTTTTAGTTTTTTTCCTATTAATCTCCTTTTCTATTTATATTTTTGTATGTTTTAATTTTGGTACTGGTGCAGAATTTGAATGAGACTTGGCTGACTGGGCGCTTGGCTTTTCTCGAAACATGACATCAACCGCCGGCGTTCGCCGAGTGTCGCCGTTCATCAAAGCATAGCACTGTTACTCAAGGAAAATACTAATGAAAACATTTAAATAGAATAAAAAAAACAAAAAATATAACGAAAATAAAAAAAAGTAACAAAGAGCTACAATAAAAAGGTATCTTATATTTTTGTGAAAAAAAAAAACCCAAAAAACAAACAAGTTATTTTTTTACAACCATTGTTTGTGTTTTTCTTATTTTTAAAAAGGTTTTTAAAAGCGCATTAACATGAATTTTTCATGTACTTTTATTTACATTTTTCTTTATATTTGTAATTAATGCAAAGTAACTTTTCTTATTTATTTTTATTTCTTTATTTTTCATTATTATTTTTTCTGTAAAGTGTGGTTACGCAACCGATTTTTTTTTGTTTTTTAATTAAATTAAATTAAGACATCCGGGATATTTTCTTAGGATTAGGTAGACATTTTTCCTGTCCGTTTTTCTTTGCAGCGATTAATTGTCTTGTTTGGTAATATGAACCCACATCTTCCGGCGTTTGCAACTCCAAGGTGGAGATATTCATCTTGTATAAGGTTGTTAGGAACAGCCGTTTGAGGGTATGTTATTTTTGGACACAAAAAATGGTATTATAAAACCCAACTTACTTCTATTTTTTGTTGTTGTTTTTCCCCCAGTAAAAAAAATATCACAAACAAATGAAGTAGAATTTTTTACGGTAGGTCGTTGCTTTTTTTTTTTAATTTAGTGTTTTTTCTGTTAATTTTATCATATTAAAATGTTTCCTTCGGTGTCATTTTTAAGTAGCATTTGCTACGCTTTCATCATCGGCGAACACCGCAGGTTAACGTTATGTTCTGAGCAAAGCTGAATTGTGGACAAGTACCTTTATTTTTTATGCTTGAACAAACACCCACCTTCTGCTTTAGCCGTCTGCCTGCTACACTTTCTTCCGAATTCTTCACTGTTTTTGCATTTCCTGTATCAAACCAACACTGCACAACATCTGCTGCCAGCTTCTTACAACTATTCCCGTCTCACGGGTGTACTTTCATTTTAAACAAACTTCTTTGTCCAATGAAGCTCATTTTGTCTGATAAAATGCTGGAACGAATCGATCCGAATATGGTCCAGGTTCATTATTGTGTTTGCGACTTTATTTCAACTAGCAATTCACTATTTATCGTACATTTTATTTAACATTTACTCCTCCATATTCTTGTTTTGGATATGACCTTAAACTATAGCCAGTGGCGAGGCCCCCGCTTACAGGCTTTGGGGAGTGTGGAGCTACCCTTTAATTGCCATTGCTCCCAGGTCCACTCTAACCCGTAGGGGTAGGAACTGTTAGGTCCCAACTATGGGTTGAATAGAATCGGACTTGAAAACAACAAACATATTCTATTAACACATTTTTCTTCAAAATCTTTTGATTCGGCATTAAATAACTTGAAAAGGGTTGATATGCCGTGAAACAAAAACAACCAACCAAACCAAACCTCCATTTCCCTTTTGATGAGAAGAATTGCTTTCTTCGAAACTCCATGGAATAAGGTTTGTCTTATTTTTTTTGTACTCCCTGTCGAATAATTAAAATTGTGTATGCTTTTGTTTACTGGTTTTAAACGTTTTTTGAAAATTTTAATAAATGTTTAATATCAAGATTTTATATATATATACATATATATATATATATATATATATATATATATATACTTGATAATTTGATAAATTAACTAGCTTAACTAATTATATGTGTCAATGGCTCACCCAAATGGTATAACGTAATATAATAATGTAATTTTGCACAAGTAATTGAACGGTCATTCTTATTATTTAAAAATGTTAACTAGGCAATAAATTTAAAATCTTATTGAAAAATTAGTTTTACTTTACTAATCACTTACATAACATGTTACGTATAAATAAATCAAAACTATCGTATAGGCGGTGTAATAATCAAGCCGACAACAATAACATAATAAAAAGGAGTGATTGGTAAAATATAGACATGAAATATGTATAAAATGTGATAAATATAATACGAATAGCATAAATAATAATGAAATCGCACGCCATACTTAGACATCATATCGTAATGGCAATTATCTAAATAGAAATCGTACAGTTAATTCTGGTGGGAAAATCTATGAATTAAAGATTTGCGCTCATTGTCCATTAGGTAAAAACTGTTAAACGAAATGCATCGTTTTTACAAGAAGCGGCATTTTCAATATGAAAACCGCGAATAGTAAAAATTAATATGTTGGAGTAACCGAATTTTTAACTTGGTACATTAATCAGAAAATCACATTCAATGGGAAAACTATTTGAAACATAATTATTAAACAATGATTGGAAACTCTAACACTGCTAGAATTTAGAAATGTCTCTATGCTTTCCTCTTTTCTAACCGGACTAGCATGAATAAATTTAAATTTAATGTGAACAAACATCTTGCTTCTACGGCCACTACTTGTCCCTGTTGGCAGAGATTAGCAGTACGCTTTTTCATCTTAATGACAATATCAATTATTTTAAGTGAATAAGATATAAAAAAACGAAATTTATGCAGGTTTATAGTAATTGTAATTAAACCATGTTAGCTGATAATCGTTAGGGTCTGTCGATGAACAATACAAAGTATGTTGTTGCTGGGAATAGCAAATTCACAAAATGTAATGTTTCGTTGAATAGTCAGAACATTTTAAATCAACACAGTATCCAGATGCAGAGTCTTCTTACATAGTGGCATCAATTATTTAGGTCCGCTGAATATTATATTTTAATAGGATATAAATATTCAGTGCATCATAGATAAAATATATATTTTCCCAATATTATGGATTGAAATTGCAAAATCAAAATTAACTGAAACTTCATTTGATTTTTGCGGCCAAAGTTTTTATTGTATTCTTTTGTGAAAAACAGAAAATAATCTTTTAATTATAAAATGTATATTTCTAATGACACGGCGCTCTATAACAGACACGAGGAAGCAAATAAACACATATCTAAGAAAATTGCATAAATACAAGACAAATACCTCTAATCTGTAGTAGAATGGGGACAAAACTGGATGGCCACATTCAATGCTGCCAAGAGATAGCTTGTTTCCTTCAATAGTTCCAAGAAACTTTCTCAACCACCAATAGCTATGGATTAAGATACATTACCTGAAATTGTTTCATGTAAACTGCTTAGCTTAATGTTCACAGGTACTATGAGTCGGAACAGACACATCAAGCGCATTGCAAGGGCACCTACGAGGAACGGTGGGTTCTCTCTACCACGCAAGACAGATACTTACGTATGAAAGAATCGTGTACCTCTATAAGGCCACGATTTGCCCATTGAGTATTGTTGTCATATTTGGACTGGTGCATCTGCTACTAGTCTCTCATTCCTGGACAGAAAAAGAGAGTCGCCAACCTGATAAGTCCTCAACTGTCATCTAAGCTTCGGCCTCAGTCCCATCGACGAAATATTGCATCCCTCTGCTTCTTCTACAAGTATTTTAATGGCGGATTCTCCCACGAACTACAGGCTCTTGTATCCTCACGACTTAAATACCCCAGACAAACCCGTCGAGAAGCGAAATCGCACCCTACATAATAGAGATCCCTAGATATAAGTAAGTAAGTCTTCTACTTCAATAGTTTCTTCCCCAGAACTGCTAGAATTTGGAACCGTCTTCTACATTCCTGCTTTCTCAACTGTACTGATATGCAGAAGTTCATGTATAATGTGAACAGGTATTTTGGTGCTCAACTGCCTACAAAACACCCCTGCAACTTATGTCCCCGATAGTAGTCAACTACGTCAAAGTTGCAATGTGTCCTGCTTGGGGGGGGGTTGAAAAATCGAAAACATACCAGATAAAATGTGGCGCTTGAGTTCGTTAATTGACTTTCGTTTGAATGGTTTGAATCAAGAAAAAATACAAATAAAATGTACTCCAAATATGTTGGATTCAATAATCACATTAATCATAGGCCTATGCTTTCTTGAATTTCCTTAACCAAAAAATAAATATACTACTAGTGAGTAGGGAAACTCTGTAAGGATACAACGAATTCTCACTACTGACTAATTCTCACTGGATTAAAAATGTTGAATATAGACTTTTTGTCATATATATATATATATATATATATATATATATATATATATGTGTGTGTGTGTATTGTGTGTGTGTACTGTTTCATAATTACTCACTGTCACGGTTCAAAGGCCACGGGAAGAAAACGGAGACTTGAAAGGGGATGTAAGTCACAGTGGAAGCAAGTCAGAGCTACTGCGACGTCGTTAGGAGTAAGTTATTTATAGAATCCATGCGAAGCCATGTGAATGCCGTGAGTCCCACAACAGAAGCAGTAGTAACATTTTCCGAGAGGCGCGGATAAATGGAAAAAGAAAACAAAGGACAGGGGAATCGGTGTTGGCGCTTTCAGCGAAGAAAATACGTTTTGTTTGGCTTTTGCTAGGCTCGTAAAAGGAGAGGCGGAAAAAAACCCAAAAGAAAATGGAATGCTACCTTAAAAAGGAGTTTGTGTGGGCGCTTTCGGCAAGAACATGACGACGTTTTTCGTTTTGCTTAGCTCTTAGAATGAGCGGCGGAATACAGAAAAAAAAAGAATGATGTTTTAAAAAGACAGAAAAAAACACGTTATCCAGTCAACTATGGGTGCGTCATGAAGGTTTGTGAATTTCCCTCCATCATATTTCCTCATCGAAGAGACATTTACGTTATTGACATCCTGGACTATCTGTTTTTCTCTGTTTCCTTGTTCGTTTACTTGTTTTATAAAGAAAGGGATTAATTAAGCTCAAATAATATATATATATATATATTATATGTATAAACTATATTACTGTCTCCGACCGCCTCATTATTTCATTTTGATTTTTTTATCGCCTGTTTCATGCTCGCTTATCGTTGTTCTAAGACTCGGGAAAAATCGACAGGCGAAGAAACTCGCTCACACTCGACTGAATTGGTGATCAGCCGAGTAACCGTCTCTGGGAGTACGATCCCGTACCCTTCTTTAAGCCTGGAGCAGATAGTAACCCTTAGTCCGTGTGCTGACATTAAAATTACTGCTGCGCATTAAAACTCGAACCACCGATGTAATACTCACATACAAGTCATATTCGTTTATCATTGAACAATGGGGGAGAATCGACTTTTTTTTTTCAAAAATCACATTTAGTGTTTTTGGCGCAAAGAAAATTCGATATCAGAACAGCAGGGGAAAGGGGCCATGTATGAATTGGCGAAACAAATTAAATGCAATATATATATATATATATATATATATATATATATATATATATATATATATATATATATATATACAATTTGCTAATTCATACACTCCTACAGTACTTCGTTTTACTTGTGATGGAGTTTTACTTTCAGATTGGGGTGCTTTCGTTTATTAGAAGAAAGTTATTTTCGGGTGAAAGAAAACCTCATTAAGCTTGTTAATAGATGGGCATACAAACATTTCTCTCAGAATCATGCATAACTCATTTCTCATATAAACGAAGAAAGGATTAGGCGCAATCCAAAAGAAGCCGAGACATATTTAAATCGATGCATTGATAAAACTAAAAACCGATTAACGTCGTAAAATCTAATTTATTACACTTGATTGAAATAAATGACCTTGTTATTTCTGACGTCACTTACACCGCAGAATATTTAGAAATTATAAAAGAGAAGAATAAAATAAAATAAACACATGCATAATTAAAAAAAAAGACTCTTCTGGTCTTGGGGAAACAGATTAATTCTTTTTTCACAGTTTGTTCTTTATAAACATATTTGTTTGGTTTACTAAAATAGAAAGTGTATTAAAATAAAAGCACGCTCGGTAGTACCTCTTAGAGCGGGGTTCACACAGACATAGCCATTGAGGTCTTAGTTTAAGCGTAATCAAACATATTTCACATCAAACTTAGGTAGCTGGAAACAGACTCAACATCGCATTTCCCAAAGGAAGGGCCCTGTCGGTGGAGTATTAGAATACGCCGACTGCCCCCCCCTGCAGAGGGTAAAAGCCCCTCAATAGGGGTCCTGGATATGACCTTAAACTATATCCAGTGGTGAGCCCCCAGCTTGTGGGCTTTGGGGAGTGTGGATCCACACTTTAATTACCATTGCTCTCAGGTCCACTCTGACCCGGAGCGGTAGTAACTGCTAGGGTCCCAACTATGGGTTAAATAGAAACCGACGTGAAAATAACAAATATACTCTATTAAAAAAATGTTCTTCAAAATCTTTGGATTCGGCATTAAATAACCCGAAAAGGGTTGATATGCCGTAAAACAAAAACAACCAACCCAAAGGAAGAACGGCGATAAAAAGAAGAGACGAGGTAAACAACTATCAAACAGTAAACGAAAGTGTAATCCGTAAGGTTTTAAGGAAGCATCTGCAAAATTATTTCATGTATGCTATATGCTATGATATATTTTCTATCTTTTGTGCGTACTACTTTCATGCTTGTATCATTTAAGATATGCCTACTGGTGCAGAATACGGACCGTGCTGAAATAATAACGTTATGTTTTACAAACTCATTCCTAACATTGGAGACAGCTTACAAATTTAATAAATAATAAACACCGTATAATGTCGACCTTGATTTTAACGGCGCCTACAAGTAAAAGAAATGTAAACGCTAATACAAGCACGTACCCGTACCAAGACAACAATACTTGCCAATTCCCCCAGAGTCAGCGAGTGACAATAAACCATTAAAACAGCGCTAATCTCCAGTAATCGTCAATAAAACTATAACACTAAATGGTAGACATTATCTGTCTATGCATGACAATACCCTCCACAGGATGGGGTATCAGGCAATTGAATACTACGATTTCATTTTGAAGCTGTTTACCGAAAATGATCGTGATCGATAGGGTCCGACAATAATGCTAAGGCGGCCAGCGCCCACCAAACTCCTCAAAACGCTAGTGTCCGCCACTGTTTGGCCTTGCGATCAAGTGATAGTAATTATCTATAATAAAACTAGCCACCCTAACCACTAATAATAGTCGTAACTACCAGTGAATGACAGCACTCGCCACCGAGAGACAGTACCTGCTACAAGATAACGATTTGCTCTAATGGATCACAGTGCCCGAGAATTAAAGATAAGTGATTAGATTTCGAAGCAGTCAAATGGGTGCCTAAAATGGTCATAATTCATAGTGATCGACAATGACCGATAATTGCAAAGGGAGCTTGTACCCAATAAACGCTTCAAACGTTTTAAAACGCCTCAAAATATAAAACGCTAGTGATCACCAATGCCCGAAATTGCCATAAAATGACAGTCATTGAAAACAGACAATTTTTTTGTATATAGAAGTCATAAGGCTGACTGGCAATAACCACCCGTACCAACAATGGAAGACAGACGACTTCGTTTCCAAACAGTCCAATTGCAACAGAACGCAAATACGCGCATTGCGGCTGTATACAAATGTCGAGCCGTGTGCGAAGTTACATTACGTAAGGAAAAAAGGAAAAGACTATAAATAGAATGTGTGCACACACTGACAAGCACGTTAAAAAAGGCGATAATCTTAGAGAACTATTATGATTAATAGGGGAGATTGCAATGATTTTTGCCTAATATGTTGATTTTTGATAAAGTCGATGGTACAGATAATGCCTTTAGCTATTTGGGTCAGTTGTAAACCTTAACTGTCTCGTAAAATCTTGCAAATATATACATTCACCAGAATTTTTTCACCATGATTCATAGAACCTGCAAGAAATAAACAGCTGCACTATAGAAAATTGCCTTGTGGAAATTAAAACCAGACACAATAGATACCTGATTAAAAGTTGTAAGAACTAAAGTCATGCAACCGTATAAAATTATCACTGGATATGAGATAAATAGGCCAAAGGGGTCTGATGTGCCCTGTGGAAAGACAAATGAACAAACAAGCAAACTAACGGGCAATCAAACAAACAAGCAAACAAACAGACGAATGAACGAACGAAAAAATCACTAAAAACAATCGAATGGACGGACAAACAATAAAAACTAGCGGGAAACAAAATAGCGAACAAACAAACAAACGAACAAACAAACAAAACAAACTAACAAAGAAAAAAGAACAAACAGAGGAACAAACAAATAAATACCCAGACACATAAACTAACAACCGAACAAAAGTAGACAAACAAAAATAGACGAATTTACAAACAACCTTATCATACAAATATCTCTTTAAATGACCAACAGTTTCCACGTTGTTTCGTTAGATATTTTACTTTCTATACAAGTCGAAAGCATACCATTTAAAATTGACAGCTTTTAACATCAAAGCCGTTTCTTCGTATTTCTTGTTTTTCTTTTCTTTTTTTTGTTGTTACTTAAATGGCGCTCATCTGATCTTGAGAGCAAAGTAAAGTCAAGTATGAATGCAATAAATACAAAGCAGTAGAAAGTGGAGGGGAAAAGCGTATGCAAAGAGATGAAAGTGTTGAACGTTAAACACGCAATAAAGTACAAAGCTGGCGGAGATAAAGTAACTCATCCTGGCGTGAAGAATAAACTAAATATGATGTTGGTGAATTAGAAAGAGGTAGTAGAAAAAGATGTTATGGGAATGAAAACATTAGAAATCACTTCGCATAAGAATAAAGAGAAACTGAGATTATATTTGAGGGATACAAATAAAGGTAAAGAAAGAAGTAAGATGAGGAGGAGAAGAACAATATTTCGTGAAGAACATGAAAAAGCGAAGCAGATGAGTAATCTTCTATAATATAAATCTTAATTGTCTGTTTAAATGTATGTATGTATGTTTGTATGTCTGCCTAAAACTTTCGACAGAGGAAACGGATTTTCACGAGATCGGTTTCGTTTTGAAGCCCGACCCTTAGAACGCCAAATACCGAAATAATGGCTGAAAGCATTAATTTCGTCATCATCAACTGGGCACATGTCTACAGGAAGGTGTCGCTTTTTTCGCCGATATTTTCGAATGTCATCCCCTCTTTTCGATTGACTAGGCTTAATTTTAACTTTTTAAATACGTGGCAAGTTGAACTAATGATTATTGTACTTGTCTCACAGTCTTTAGGTTTTTCTTACGGTACCAGCTCGAGTATTATTTTACTTACAAAACGTGAACTGTTTAGAGAAATAAACAACATAATAGTCGCATGCATATGACGCAGTTTCTTTCCGTCTTTTGTTACTTCATTTTTTTAAATTGAATTTAACCTTACATTTAAAACGCGGGAATGCCGGGTGTATCTGCTAGTAAGAAATAAAATGAAAATTGAAAAAAAACAAAAAAACTGATCTATAAAAAATTAAATGCAAAATTAGAAGAAATGGACGAATAATAACATTAAAAATAAAAAAGAAGGAAAATAATAAGAATGAATAAACGAAAAATAAAAAAAATATATACTAAACTGAATATAAAAGGACTGAAAGAAAGAGGTTTTGAAACGTAGTAGGTGATGTTCATTTCCATTCCTTACAACCTCTGTTCCACAGAAGAGATTTTGCAAATATATCATTGCTCAGTCGTTATTTTTCTTGCAGGGATTTGTAATCGCTCTGCAAAATACTCACAAGCAAATTCACAACTCCTCCAGCTAAAACTTCTTTTAACAAGTCCCACTATTCTCGTTTTTGTTCCTAAATCTAAAAGAAATTCCATGAACAAAGTATATTTCATAGAACTGCCGTCAGTGTAACTGTACTTCCGCCTTCCTTCCAGCTGACAACAAGTTGTTCGCTTTTAAATCCAATGTAAACAAATCTCGCTGAGTCGTCTCCTTAAATAATTAAATCATATTAAAATTCCAACCACTACCGAGAAATACGCTGTTATCTCAGTGACCAACTTATACTCATTATTCCTAATTTTAAATGCCCTCCAGTCTGCCAAAAAGAAGTAACTCCTTGGTAAAGTAAAGAATACGTAGATTTAGGAAATCAATTTCACAAAAGGATGAAGAAAAAGAAAAAAAAATATTCAAAATGATAAAAGTGAAAGTGAATAAAATAAGGCGATAAAAAAGAGAGAGTGCCATCAGAAAAAAAAAACAATTGACTTAAAAAAAATATCAAAGGAAAGAACGACAGCAAAATAATCTGAGAAAGTAAAAAAAAAATATATAAAAAGGAAAAAGAAGTCATTTACAATATTCGCCATCGGCATGATTGATATTAATATACGTCACGCATGCGCTACGATTGCAGCGTGGATTGTTATACAACGAAATAAATGGAGAGAATAGACCTAAAAAGGTAATCTAGTAAGTTGTGCTGCGGTAGATTTGCTTTGAACATGATGGCTGATCAATATTCCACATCAAAGAACGTGTTGCGGAAAGCGCATACTAAAAGAGAGAAAGAGCGTAATAATGGAGAGAGAGGGAAAGCATTCAATAGAATAAATAACCAAATATAGGTAAAGTATAGTTTAAAAGAAAATGTATGTGTTTGGTTACCACGCAAAGGTGTAAAACGGCAGAGTAGAAAAAACGTTTAAACTAATAAAACGAAAACAGAAGCTGCTTTGAAATGGAAAATCTCACAAAATCACAAACACACACACACCAACACACACACACACACACACACACACACACACACACACACACACACACACATATATATGCGGATTATCCACTTATTTAGTGTTTCCTTTTTAAAATTAAATATGTTTTAACTCTTTTTTCAAAGTGCTTTTTAACATGCTTTGTTAATTACTTGTTCTTATCGATTTATCTATCTATCTATCTATATATATATATATATATATATATATATATATATATATATATATATATATATTGATTGAGATTGTCGGACTGACTTCCTCATCTTGGTTGTTATTGTCACAAAGTTTCGGCCGTTTTTCCCTCCGGCCTTCGTCAGGTGTTTTGTATCGAACTGGGGAACCGTTTGTTAGGAGACTCGAACCCAACCCTTTATTATTATTACGGGGGTACCGTGTTCGGACTCCAGCTAGGCTTTGAGACATAGTTGCTGATTCTCTGTTTTGAATGTTACTTTTTCACTGCCTTCGTTCAGGATTGCACTCAGCACCTTTGGGTAACTGAAAAGAAAAACAACACTACAAGCTTTACTTTCATGCGTTTGTTGAAAAATCAATTAAGGTAGCTTAATAATGAATAGAGCTAACATCATATAAATGTAGCAGCCTTCAATCTCAATCACCTTGAAACGTGTTCAGAACTGGGTGCATGCCTTTTCTACAAGCGCCGGCGGGAGCCCTGCGATTACTCGGCGGATTGCACCGATCGGGCTAGCTTTGGTGTTGTGAGAGGTCATATTTGTGATGTTCTCGACGAAGTAACACAACAGGTTCAGGTCGGGAGAAGATGGAGATCAGTTATAGAACGAGAACAAGTCGTAGCGCTCCTTCTAAAGCCAAGACTGTGTCTCTTTCGACTTGCGTCCGGCGCCGAGTCCTGCTGCTATAGCCAGGGTCTGCCAGAAGCCAGCTGATAACACCTGGGTATCAGTATACTTCAGCACATCCCGGTACACTTTGGTGTTGACTTTCAAGCCGGTCGGAAGATCTCAGGTGGTATGATGTGGCTCTCACCTGAACTCACAGCAAAACCAATAACCGTGGTAGGAAACTTTGTTTTTATTTCCTTGGGTACGAACTTGTAATTCATGGCAATTAAGCGATACATTTTTAGAGTGCTGGCAATGGTCTTGTTTCATCCCTCGGATCGGTAGAGAGCTTCAGTTGTACAGCGGCGCATCTCCGATCATGCTCATTTAACATAGTGTCACTTTCTGACATAATAGAAGGTGCCTATTGCTCTTTGGATTTATACAAAATACTTTTAAAATACTTTAAAAAAACCAACAATTCTGTTTCAATTTCTCTTTAAAAAAAAAAACTGTTACAACATAAAAAAACAACAAAAAACAATGACAACATATATTTGAAACATTTTTTTTAAATGTGCTTTTTGGAACCTCTATAAAAAGATTTTCTTAAAATTATTCTGTCAAAACAAAAACTCTATAACAATTCAGGCCTTTTTAAAACTTTTTTGATTTTAGTTTTCTTTGACAAAAATTTTTGAAATATAAACACAAAACAAAAAATTGATAAACAAAAGACGATGTTACTTTGGACTTTTTTTTTTTAAAAACATCTCCTTTACATGATTTGACCCTAAATAATATGCGTATATATTCTGTATATTTCTTGATAGTTATTATTTACAAATTAATAATAAAACACAAAATTACGGTAGGCGTTTTTAAAAATTTTGTTTGGGTTTCTACATTTTACATTTATTCATTTTGCGATTCCCTTACGTAGCATTCTTATGATTTTATCCACAACGCCTTGCTTAATCCGGCTGTTGACGTAGTGTTCCGGCCAAAGCCGGGCGAACGCTGAGATACGTCTGGTTAACAATATGCAACAGTAGCATTTTCCCAAATATGTTAATGTGATTTCTTAATATATGTGTGCGTTTGCATGTTTCTATGGTTATGTCTCAGTCTGTATCTTTGTAGGTGTCTGTATACGTGTAATCTGCGTGGAATGGCTGAATATCTTCGTATAAAAACATTACTATACAACAGGAAATGTTTTATTTATTCTTTCAGTTTTCGAGTCGTCATCACGTATTTTTATTAAATTGTCGTATGTACGGTCTGTATGTTTATGTGCTGTAACTCAAGCGTTTGCCCGATGGATACATTCAATCATGTTCAATCAGAGTATTGATCTGTTGTGATCATACTAGCTCAGTTCGTACTACGGTGTGTCTACGTATTGCCTATTAAATGTACGCATGTTGATATCGTTGTATGCACCGTATATATAATTTGATTTCGTTTGGTTGTTTTACGACATACCAACTTTTTTCGGATGATTTAATTCCGAATCCAGTTATTTAGGAAATAGTATTCGTATTGCATCCAGTTCTTTTGTAAAAAGTTTTTGTTTTTCAAGCGCGTTGGATCTTCAATCATTAGTTGGTAGTGTTTGGATTGGGTGTTTTGTAGTGGGTTTTATCGTTTTTGTTTCCTGCCCTCCAGAACATGAATGAGTTTTGCAATAGGGAGAGAGAGAAGGGCCAGAGTATTAAGGTTTAGTACATTTTAAGTTAGCAAACCAATCAGGAAGTGAGAGAGATAAAAAGGGAAAGGATGAATGGGATATGGAAAATGTGTATTATTGTTTAGTTTTGGATTTTACAGAAAATAATGGAGCTTTGCAAAAGGAAGTAGGAAAACAAATAAAAAACATTAATGTTATGTGCATTCCATTTCAGGAAGCTAATATCTTTAGGCAACCTAATCTGGTCGCAGCAGATTATATATATATATATATATATATATATATATATATATATATATATATATATATATATATATATTTACAGCTAAATCTGACACCCAAGATCGCCATGGGCATGGAATATGTGCATACATTAAGGATGGCTTCCCGTGTGGCAGGGATATCTCTAGAGAAGATCCTAATTTTCCCTATATGTGCTTCAGGGTTGCACTTGATAACACCACTGCATTTTTATTTGCCCTCTATAGGCCCTACAACAGCGGAGTTACTATCTTTAAGAGCATATCTGAGAAAATAGACCACATACTGTCTTCACATCCCTCGGCTTCCATCCACATCTGTGGTGACTTCAACGTCCAAAACGTGGAATGGCTGACCCATTCAAATAAGACAGATGATGAGGGGAGGTTTTGTCATGATTTTTCCATTGCTTATGACCTCACTCAGATTGTTCGTGAACCCACTCGTGTGTCAGATACACCCGTCAATATGCAAGCCTCCTAGACCTTTTTCTCTCAACCTTCCCTGAGCTATGTTCATGTTCCGTTCATTCTCCTCTAGGATCCTCCGACCACTCCGTCGTATCAGTTAAAACGAAATGTAAGAAGCCCCCAGACGTATCCCTCCACCGTAGTGTATACCAATACTCTATGGCTGACTGGGATAGCTTCCGTACATTCATATCTGATTTACCTCTGCACTCCATGTTTAAAAAGGAAGTGTCCTCTATAGTATCAGATCTGACTGAATGGTTAATTGTAGGCATAGACCAATTCATACCATCTAAAAAATTCCAACAAAAACCTAACAGCCAGCCATGGTTCTCCCCAGAATGTTGTGCTGCTATCGCGCACAGAAATCACTTTTTCCATAGCTACCAACGTAATAGATGCAATTAGACTAAAGCTGCTTTCAGGACTGCCTGCAACCACTGTAAAAGAGTAATAAAAAATGCAAGAGAGCTATATGCCCAGTCTGTAAAATCCAAGGTAGCTGATAAGCGGCTTGGTTCACACCAGTTTTGGCAAATAACAAATAGGATCCTGAACAGAGGTGTACGTTCTATCCCAACCATTATCAATGGACCAGAGGTCATCTCGTCAGCGTCAGACAAGACAAGGCCAAACTATTTGCCAAGAACTTTGCAGCTAATTCTACCCTATGCGACGAAGACCATCAACTCCTCATATTTCCTCTTATAACACAGAACAAGCTAGGTAACATACAAATATCCGTGCATAAGGTCGCCAAGCTAATCAAGAACCTAGATTCCAGTAAAGCAACTGGCCCTGATGGCTCCCATAGTTACGAAACTGTTTAAGCGCTGCCTTAAGGAGAAGTGCTTTCCGACTCCCTGTAAGACCTCATCAGTTTTCCCTGTATTAAAGAATTCAGGTGATAAGCCATCTCCCTCTCAGTACAGACCAATAAGTCTCCTGTGTGTTATGAGTAATTTGCTGGAATCCATATGAAATAGAGAAATAGTCAACCACTTCAGCAGGAATCACTTTCTTAGTGAACCACAATATGGTTTCCGCACTGCAAGATCTACCGCAGATGTGCTGACGGTTATGTCCCACAGTATTAGTGAATCTCTTGACAAAGGCTTCCTTTCTAGAGCAATTGCTCTTGACATATCAAAGGCCTTCGCCAAGGTATGGCATAAGGGTCTACTTCACAAGATTTCCAGCTACGGTATAACTGGCAATATTCTCTCAATCATTAAATCATTTCTCTCCGATAGGTTCATAAGAGTAGTGGTAGATGGACAAAAATCGGAGGCCTGCAATATAAATGCTGGAGTATCTAAGGAGTCAATCCTAGGCCCAACTCTCTTCCTGATCTACATCAATGACCTCCCTAAACACATACTTAAATCATTCGTTGACATCTATGCTGATGACACGACAATCTACGGCAACACATCAAAGCTGTAAATGACAAAGTTCTCTCTGATTCTCTCTCTCCTGATCTCGAGCGCGTGGTTCAGTGGGGGAAGATGTGGCTAGTTACCTTTAATGCATCCCAAACCAAACTCCGATCTTTACATCATCAACGCTCTGATCCACAGCTGGCATCAATTGTGATGGATGGCTCTCGTCTGGGTGAGGCCCCCTGTTTTGACAAGCTTCTTGGTTTGACCTTTACTCCTGATCTGAAATGGAGCACGTACATCAAGTCTGTTGCCAAGGTCGCTGGAAAGATGGTGGGATTCTTCTTCCGCTCCAGAAGATATCTCACTACTGATGCAATTCTCTATCTATATAAAAGCCAAGTACGTCCAAGGATAGAATACTCTTTCCATATCTGGGCAGGAGCTGCTAAAAACAGCCTATCTTGCCTTGACAGAGTACAAAATAGACTTCGTGGCTTAGTGGGGGATGCCCTTTTCTCTACCCTGCAACCTCTCTCCCACAGAAGAGACGTTGCGAGCCTATCCTTGTTTTATCGTTATTTGTATGGCAGGTGCTCGTCTGAACTCCAATATCTGGTCCCCCCTCGCCAATCTTTCACGAAAAATACCCGTCTAGCCGAATCCACTGTGGAAAATTTCCCCCACTCTTTACCTGTGCCTAAATCAAAACGTGGATTCCATGAACAAAGCTTCTTTCTTAGAACTGCACGCCTGTGGAACTCTGTTTCGTCTGCCTGCTTCCCACCGGACTACAACGTTGATGTCTTCAAGTCCAATGTAAACAAATTCCTAATGAACCGCCCCCTTAAGTAAAAACTTCATCAAATATCCACACTAACGTAATGTACTTGCAATAACCCTTATCCCTGAGTGGCTTCCGGGCCTTGATAAGGTGTGATCTTTGTGTAATATATATATATATATATATATATATATATATATATGTGGCGTTCTTTATTACCTTTTTATCTGCATAGTTACACATGTTTCGGTTGCCGAATCGTATAAACGATTCAGTAACTTAATCAGACATTACAGTAATGTCTGATGAAGTTACTGGGTCGTTAATACCATTCGATAACCAAAACATGTGTAACTAAGCAGATAAAACAGTAATAAAAAATAAAACATGTATTTTCTCTGCAATTGTATCGAGCACTGTTTTCTACTAATTACCATTTTTGCTATATATATGTGTGTACACACACACACACATATATATACTCCTGTAAGTTCGTTTTTCTTTTGTGTGTAGTTATATTCATATAAAACACCCTCTTTTCTATTTATTTAAAAAAAGAATATTATTTTCTTATATATGGGTTCTGGTATTGCATTTACTAGCCAAAGATCTAGCTAATTTGCATATTCTTTTAAACATTCATTTTAATTAATTCCCTATCATTTTTTTCGGTTTTCCTGTAAGATGATCATCTTTAGTTAACTATTATGTGCAATTATATTCAGGCAGATATTCTCCATTATTTATACTTGCATTATATTTGCGTAAAAACTTTGCAGTAAACAGAAAGTTGTTTCTATATATGTTTATGTATACGTATATAATTCTGTCTAATCCATCTATGTATCTATCTATCTATCTATCTATCTATCTAAATATCTATCTATCTATAAAAGTGAGCGTGTCTGTATCTGCGTGTCTGTGTGGGTATGTGTGTGTACATTTCCCTACTCGATAACTCAAGACTCGAAATTTGATAAACAGTGTACTGAGATTTGGGAAAATCTACGTGATCGGTTTTCAGCCAGAAGTTTGTCTGTTAATGGGCCAAAGTTCAACGATTTGACCTTTGAGAACTCTACCAAACTCCTCCGACAATTTTTGGTATACACACTGGAAATTTTAAATATATGTTCCTTGGACATGGATCTCATTTAATAACTGTATTTGATCCCATAACAATAAATGTTAAAGGAATCATATTAAGGGTCCAAATAAAAAAAAATTGACCTCGTCTGTCTCTACCACATTACTCAGACAATTTCTGGTCTAAACAATTGACATTTTACATAAAGGGTATTCAGAGATAGAGCAAGCTTTCTAATCAGTTTGGGGGAAAATTTTTAGTTACTAATATATAAATGTATGTATGTATGTATGTGTGAATGTCTTCCTAAACTTTTGACAGAGGCGACGAATTTAACCAAAATCAGTATCGTTTTAAAGTCCGACCGTTCAGACGAGAAATATCGAAAAATTGGCTAAAAACATTAATATCTTCCCCTTCAACTGGGAACATTTCTACGGGGGTGGTCACTTATTTTCGCCGATGTATTTGAAGTCATCGTCTCTTTTCGATTCTCTAGCCTTAATTTTTAACAATCCCACTTCCGGTATGGTGGTGGTTGTAACAGAATAGACGTCAGTTTTTTTCCTGTTCTTTTCCTCCTTCGCGGTACGGGTTCGAGCTTGCCTTCCTACTACCACTATTTCTTTGCTTTTTTTGTTTTGTTCGGCGGACACATCCAAACACGCGGGATACGCCGGGCTGCAATGCTAGTATATCTATAAAGGTGAACGTGTCTGTGTATCTGTGTGCTTTCTGTCTGTGTGTATATTTCCCTACTCAATCCCATTGCCAATTTTAAGTCTACATACTCGAAATTTGAGATAATGGATACTGAGATTTGGGAAAATCTTTGAGATTGGTTTTCCGCCAGAAATTTGGTGGTTAAGGAGTCAAAGTTCAACGATTGTACTTGTGAGAACTTTACCAAACTCCACCGACAATTTTGGGTCCAAACATTTGAGATTTTAGATTTAGGTTCCTTGGACAGGGATCTAAATTAATGACTTGATTTGAACCCAAAACAATTAATATTAAGAGGTCATAATAGGGGGCAGAGTTAAAAGGATTGACCCCTTATTTTTGCTCAACATACACCTCCAAGCACCCGGGCAACCCCAAGCTGAAATGATAGTATATATATATATATATATTAAGTAATGTAGTTTATAATTTAAAATTTAAAAATTTAAAAAAAAATTTAATTCAAAAATCAAATTTTAATTAAATTAAAAATCAGTTTCATAAGAAGGAACAACAATTTCCTTCTTATGAAACTGATTTTTAATTTAATTAAAATTTGATTTTTGAATTAAATTTTTTTTTTAAATTTTTAAATTTTAAATTATAAATCACATTACTTAATATTGAATTAGCTCTAGGACATTTAACTATCGAGCTGATTATATATCTAAATTACAACGAGCACTTTCTATTTCCTGTATTTTAATTAACTAGTAATTTCACTGCTACATTAAAATACACTCAGCTCTTTAGAGTATTGTTCTAATCTCCTTTAAATTATATATATATATATATATATATGTGTGTGTGTGTGTGTGTGTGTGTGTGTGTGTGTGTATGTCTTTGAAGTTTTTGAGCCTTGGAAACAATATAAAACACACTTATTTAATTTTTATATTTTTTGTTATTCGGTAATAATATTATTAATTATTGTTAAATCAGTAAGTCATTTAACCACATGCAATCAATGCATTCACTCTCTCGAATTGTCTATAGCCATAATTCTAATTTAAGGAACCATCAGTTGTTTATCATGAAACACAGTTTCGAGCATATAAAGAAAACATAACAATATAACAAATCATGTCACTCCAGCAGTGTTGATAAGACACCTCCTCCCTTAATCAAAAGAACAAAAAGAATGCTACAAATATTACACGTAGTTTCATACTCTTGATTAATTTGGCTAGTCTATTCATGTTATAAAAATGTCTTCCTTACCTGGGAAATTTTTATGTTTCCAAATTCAATATATATATATATATATATATATATATATATATATATATATATACATATATATACATATATATACATATACATATATATATATACATATATATATACATATATATACATATACCCATATATACATATATACATTTACATATATATACATATGCATATATATATTTATATATATATATATATATATATATATATTGTTGTAATAATTAATCGGCATCGTAATCAGGAATTGAAAAATTGCTACCATGTAGTTATCGGATACGGAAATTATAGTGCTTCATTTAATAGATTTTTTATTAAACTTTATTTTCCATTGCTGCTACTAAGACTTATATATAAATAGTTTTCTGATTGTAAACCGTCAGTAAAACTCATAATAACATAGACTTACACAAGAGTATTATTTTATTGGGTTTGCACAAAATATGTTGATGCATTACGTGGATGTTTTTACGGTAATCCACACATAAACAATATTTAAAAAAACCATCCGTTTAGCTAATTATTTAGGAGGATAAAAAGCACAGAATCAGTAACTGTATCGAAATCTGAAAAGACATATTTGAGTCGTCTCATCACATGATGGACCCTCCCATCGATTTAAACGTATGAGCTTCTTCACATCAACTAAGTTGCTTCGAAATCCACAAAGATGTTTCGTTTTATAGTGATCAAGGCGTTGTGCAGAAACAACCACAGTGAGACAGGCTCGGGGTGCACTAATCTGCAAGTTAAATGCACGGGATCCGAGAAAAGAGGGGGGGGGCGAACGACATGCATAGAAGAAAAAACAGTTGTGAACAGAAGAGAAATAGCAGACGACCGAGAAAAGAGGGGGGGGGGGCGAACGACAGGCATAGAAAGAAGACCAGTTGTGAAAAAAAGAAAAATAAATAAATAAAAGGAAAGAAATGTAGATAGGGCAAGAATGCGGGGGATACTTCTTTTTGTCAAGAAAGCTGTAAACACTAATTGGCCATGACAGCCCGGAGTGAAAAGAAGTACCAACGAAATTCCAATTTACAAGGCGACTATTGTCGACTGCCCTGGGCGGTAAGTGCCCCCTATGGAAAAGTCACGTTGCCTTTGTGGAATTGGATTCAGCGGTTTTTATGTTCTCTCAAAATAATTAAGTGAGACATTTCTGTTTTACGACGTGTCAAGTTCCATTAGGCCCGCGCCGGCCAAGATTGAGAACGCCCGAATGCCAACAGAGGAAGAAAGATAGCTCCTTTTTGGGGTATAGGCCGCCTGGCGAAGATTTGAGTGACAGCGGTTCCAGCATCCTGATTGGCTAAAGGGCCGAATGAGAGAAAAGGAAGAATATTTAGCTCCCGCCCCCACAATATAAGCAGCGAGTTTTGAGAGACTGAGCACACAGAGACCGACAGACACGGAGTGACGTCTGCTCCCCTGAGCTCAAACGAGCGAAAAAGCACCTCATCGATAGACCTGCACACGTATTTTAGTCTTTATCGAAAACGAAAGAACTTTGCAGTTAACAAACGGCCAGTCCCTAACTTAACAGCGAATTACGATTGTACCCGTAATTGAAATACAAGGAATTTTGAACAAAAGAAAACAACTATTGACTTGGTCTTTTCAATTGTTTTGCATGACGAGTCTCTTTCAGGTACGAGCCGCTGACATTCTCATCAGAAGACACGAGGAACAATCGGGGAACATCCACCACTAGGCGACACGCGGATGACGTAAGTGTCACACAGTTTTTGTACAACTGCTAATATTTGTTGTTTCAAGGAATGCCGCAGGACAGAGCAAGCAGTAGACTTCAGGTTTTGCATCAGAGTTTTTCGTTTTCCTAGATGCATGTCTTAACGACAACTGGGATTCATCTCTCCCAGTAAATTAAACGCGCCCCTAGACACAAACCGGGAAATATCTAAGCCTTAAGGCGTAGGCTTCTCTAATGCTGGTAGTGTTTAGGCTCATCGTTACTTATTTTGGTGATCCTGCGAGGACCGTTGTATCAACGTGATAATGCCGTATCATCACTAGGACTATTACGAAAGAATATTCTTTTCATCATTTTGACTTTCGAGTATATATCATTTAATGTCTTATAAGTTTTTAGCAATAGTGATGTGGTTCTCGATTGATTAGTTGTGTTTAAGTGTGTCGGATATATACTCGAGAGACAAAATAATGATCAGAATATTCTCTTGTCATAGCCCTAGTCATCACACACGCACATATGCGTCTGAGTTCGTTTATGTGTGTATGGTGAATCCTGATTAAACGCCTACCAATGAGAAACAAATGTGCTATGCAACTGCTCAGACATAGAAATCGTTATTAGCAAAAAAGAATTTTAGAATCCTCAGTCAAGGAGGAATCTTCTACATAAGGCAGACGCTAGCACAAAGGCTACATTTTTTTTCTTTATGAAAACATATTGTCGTAGAATTTTACAAATGAGACACACACACACACACCTGAAATCAAGTGTAGGGAGTGATTTTACTCGCTGTCTGACCTACTCAATACTTAATACATTAGTAGTGATTACGTCACAAATTGTACGCTGCTCTACAATACTTCAAATGTCTCAAATTGTTTAGTTAATTTTATTTACAAAGATATATTTTTATGAATTCAGTGTGATAAAATACTGATTTATATAACAGAAGACAGCTTACAATAAACCTCTTAATCGTTTCTCTATATAGACCTTCTTCTGTTTCACCCTTTATTTATAAGTAAAAACAATGAAGTATATCTCTAAAAAATGAGTAGGTAAAGGGTAATGCAATACCGCCTATAATAAGTGCCACATTTCTAAAATTGTATAAAATAACTCGTTAATAGTAGGTATAGCATTTAAGAATAAAATAACCGACTTGATATGCTATCAAAAGAAAACACATATATCGTTTAGCACTTCATTGGCAAAGTTCAAAATAGACTTCGTAATCTAGTAGTCAATACTTTTTTTCTTCTCCTCAAGGTCTTCCAGAGAGAAGAACGTTTGCGAGCTTGTCTCTTCTCTATCGCAATTGTCATGGCAAGTGTTCGACTGAGCTCCAATCTATGACCCCTCTTCCAATCTTTCACAAAACACTCGTCAAGCAAAACTCACTATCAATAAATTCCAATCTCTATTTGTGCCTTAACCTAAACGTGGTTTCTCGATTAATTAGCTGTGTTTCCTATAACTATCTCTCCGTGAGGCTCTATTCCACTGATCTGCTTTCCAGCAGAGTATAATATCGTCGTCTTTAAGTCCAAGGTATAATTGTTTATGGACATTAGTCGTAAATAATCTAATCATACCAAATTTCCACAACCAACGAATGTTCCTAATGACTGCAACACATACATTTACACTTGTCCTCAAGTGGCACTGGGCCTTGGCATATGGTAACGCGTTTGTAGAGAAAAAGGTGTTTTAACCTGTCCCCCTACGAATAATAATAGATCTTCAACTTATGAACGCTGTCAGAATATGTTTTTCGGAGTTAGCACAGATTATGCATAAGTCTTGAACTCGTGGCAGTCGGATTAACGTATACGCACATTTTTCATTTGTTCAGTTTACTTTACTGTTCAATATAATTTATTTCTACTAATTACTGTGTTGTGATTTTCCTTTGAACTCTTGGAGATCACAAACTAAATAATATAACTCGCCATTACATGACGCTAAAAAAAAGTTAATATGTCGTATAACACACATAGCAAATACAAAAACAATTATAGATTTGAGTTATAAAGAGTTACCTTTTCTTCTTCTATCCCTATGTTCTATAGTCGGTCATTTGAAGCAAGTGTACTCCTTTACCGATTTAGACACACGGATTCTACTGAGAAATCGATATATCGATTTATTCTCTATGCATCTTAGTCACTGGTAAATCCAAAATCTCCTCTTATCTCTTGACCGCACTCAAAACGCTCTAACAGGGACTGTGACCACATTCTCCTCACTAATTAAATAAAGACAGTTAGATATGCTTCGATTTTGTCATGACGCAGGCGCGATGAGTAATTATGTCTTAACTCGGGTCAATCACATTTAAAAAGGTGTCACTGGCAGGAAACTCGGCCGACACGTTCCGAATCCTAGCAAAGGCGCGAAAATAAGGGGATGTTCCTATATTAGATTCGGTATTGTCCGCTGGTGCGTGACAAGTTGGACACGTGAAGGACGCTATCGATCTAACGAATTTAGTCAATGTATACGACACTATATATACTAGTTATTCCTAGTCGGCAGTATCTGGGTTGATAAATGTTCATGCAAATAAGACAAAAAGAAAACTAATGTTACTTCTTGTCAACAAGAAAATACACACAATTCACAAGAATATGACTTTTCACTTTCTTTTTTTGAAGATTTTAATGCTTGGTATGGGCCAGCCAAACCACCTGCCAGCATTCCCCTGCTTTTTAATGAAACCAACCGGGAGCTCTTTTTAGTATCCTCGCTGTTAACTTAAGTGAAATTGTCTGGATTGTCTGGATCTCTTTTGCACTTGTTTCACCAGGAATATTAGTTAGGTAGGACTTCAGGTTCTTTTTCATAAGTAATGTGGCACCTGTAATAACTGGTATGATTGATATCTCCCTCAGATTCCAATTTATTTTCATATCATACATGCCACTTTGATATTTGGTCTGGTTCTGCCTTTCAGCTCTCTTTAGACCCGAATCATTATGGACACTTACTTCAACCAAGGTTGCAACTCTCTGAGTTATTTCACATAACTATGTCAGGTTTGACAGCAGCATTTTCAAGGTAGGTTGCTGTAGGGATTACATGGTCGTAATACATGGAATATAAGTCATTTCCAACTGTTCTTTCTGGTTGAGGTTCCAAGGACTTATTGTTACACTAGATGCTAAAATGTTTTAGAGATTGCCCAGTGGAAATATTACATACTCCATCATGTCTTTCTCTGCTGAATCCATACCCCCAAAGCACCTGGCAACTTGATACCAGATGACTAACTTTCCAATTTTGTGTGGTAGAATCTGCATTTGTTGTCATTACTGCGACCTGACATCTTCTGGAACGCATTGGTCACCAATCTCTGGTCTGGAGCAGCCATTATACCCCTTTCCTGATCGTGGTGGAGGGTTCCCCTCGCGAGCCACTCCAAGGAACATTTTTGTATGCCTGGGAGAAAATACTATGCACGCTGATGTTAGCCCCACTCTTGGAAGGTCTCGGTATATTTCTGCCGGCTCTTTCTTTCTGTGGCAGGCTTATTTGGTGTTTCATCCTCATCTGTTAGGCAGCCTGACAAAAATGTGTGTCCAGCTGGGTGACTGATGTTGCTCTGCTTGCTCTTGTCTTTTTATATTCGTATACTATTGAGAAGTTGTATTTCTGGGAGCTTCTCAAATACTGGCTTACTATAGTTGCCCCATGTGGTGGTTGATCTCTGAGAGACCTAGTTCTCCTTCTCCCCTGGGCAAATACAGTCTTGGTAGGCACTGATTTCTATATATTATTTTATGAAGCGTTAGTAGGTTCCGTGTCTATACACATAGCCGGTTGACGTATTTTGTGGCCAGTTAATGATACCAAAGCTTCATGTTATTACTGACATAGAGAGCTATTTGATGGCAGTTATTTTATTTTTATTTGTAAGCTGTGTTTTACAGATCCTCCTCGCACGACGTGGATACTCTTTGTCAATCTTCTCTCTCATCTTGACATGTATGTTGCCAATTTCTTCAATGTCAAGGTACTTAGAAGGATTGTGCTCTTCTATATCTCTGATTTCGATGTCTCCATTTAGCTGCATATTTTCTGTGTGGGTCTTCTTCTAAGTTCTTAGTGTACACCTGGCACATTTATCCAGGCCAAACTTCATTCCGACGTTTTTAGAGAAGGTGTATACTACTTGCAGAAGCTGGTGCAGGTCGGTGTCAGAGCTGGCAGTCAGCTTAAGATCATCCATGAAGGGTAGATGGTTTACTTTCTTGCTTGGATCTTGATGGCGTCTCTAACTAAAATTGTAGGCGCTCGGATTGTTCTTGCAGTGTAGCTCTATTGCCATACAGAAAAGTAAGCGAGATAACCTGTCACCATGAAATATCTCCCTTTTGATTTTTACTCCAGTGATGAATATCTTTCCTCCATTGTGATATGGTGCTTTTGCACATCTGAATGTGAGCCGCCAGTGTTTCCTTGATTACCGGGGGAATCTTGTATAATTCAAGGAACCTAAGTAACCATGAGAGTGGTACGCTGTCAAATGCCTCCTGGTAATCGAATCATGCCATGACCAGGTTTCTTTGCCTCTTTCCAGAGTCTTCTAAGATGGTCTTGTTGATTAATAGCTGGTATTTGGTACTGAAACATTTTCTCCTACGCCCTGTCTACTCTTTGTACCGAGTGATATGCAAGGAACTGTTTTATTTTGCTTACTTCCTTCCTGCAGACGTTCAGTTGTTTTGCAACTTTGTTTCTTAGTGAAGTGTGTGTCTTTCGGCCCTACTCGATGATTATGGTTTTATGTTCGTGGGAGGGGGGTTAATTTTTCTGTCGATGTAGAGCTCAACTCATTATGTGATCTGGTTGAGTTCTGTGAGTATTACTGTTATTGGTATTAGCCTCTTGAGAGCGATGTTGATATTGGCTTTAACAGTTTGCACTCTTCCAGCAATTTGAATCTTCATTCTCATACCATTCACCTGCTCAGTTGTGTTTCTGAGCTCCTCCTCCAAAGTAATTGGTTATCAAGTGCTTCTGTGAGTACAACTGATGGTGGTAGTTGTCAAGGTGATTGTGGTGGTGATTCAGGTAATGGTGTCTTGTTAGGTGATGTAGATTCATGGGCTGGTGGTTGTAAATTTCCCAGCGGAGAGTTTGTGAAGGCAGGTGTTATGTCAGCCGGAGACTCCAGAAGCACACGAAAGCTGGGCATGTGCTCGAACAGATGGATGGGTTCTGATGGTGAAGGTGGTCGTTGTTATTGTATGTCTATTGTGGGAATTTGATGGGGTTTCCAGAGAACATATGTTGCTCACCAAAAGAGCTATCATTTTTTAAGACATGTAGTCTAGTTCCCTGGTAGTGAACACTTTCAGTTAGTTCTAACGCTGTGTGGTTATCTTACTTGGAAGTATGTTGGCTTTTCCCGGATAAAAATGAAAAGAGATTCCTCTCCAGGTTGTTGTTCTCTCCTTGTGTCTGTGATGCTTTATGTTTGCCTATCTTGTTGGCCATGTAACCTGTGTCTTGGTTTCTGTTATAATTTAAGGTTTTCTTTTACTCAATGTAGTTTTCTCTTCGTATATTTCTCAATGCTATATAATTTTCTTTTTTAAACCCCCAATCACTTAAATACCGTAGTCATACACATGTAGTACTGTTTCGTTGTATCACAACTCATCAGTTCGGCTAGATTATCACCTTTTCCTAGCCGTGAATCGAACCTACAACCATCGTGTTAATAGTCAGCAGCTCTACACAAAGTACCACGAATCGGTGCTTGCTAATGTCTTTCAACAAGTGCCTGTTAAATAAGACCTTGCCCATCGCTTCACCGTGCTCGAACTGCAAGTTTGTTTACAAACAAACTAATAGTGATTTTTGATTTATGCAATAAAATTGTTATATTCTCAGCCATGTTTTTTTTAATTCAAATTACTGTAACGTGATAGTTGACTTGTTAAGCGAACTGATCAAACCTTAATAGTGATATATCAACCCTTGTATCCATATATCAACAGACTGTCGTACATGGGAAATGTAAATATTGTATATATCCTACTGGTAAACATTTTTTAATATGGCTCAACCCAAGTCGGTGAAAACGACAAGTGATTAAGTACTAAAATAAAGTTTATATAGAAGTAGACACTTATAAGTATCAGCTATGCAATAAGGATTAGGTACGTTAGAGTTTTTGATATTTGTGAATGAAATACCGATTACAATGGACAATAAGAGTCTCGTCTAATACCATATGTTTAACATTAACATTGATATGAATTAGGAGAAATTCATTGAAGAAATTTCTGCAAATAAGTCATGTACACGTTCACTATTACCGTTGTCATAACATGTTTGCGTACTGAAAACGGAACAATACGAGCTTCGTCCGAAAAGTGAAGTATTCTAGGGTGTAAACTCACAAACCGAAAAAACTGCGGAGACGTGAGTTTAAACGACGGGGCGTTTGTGCTCTAGAACTTACTTTTCTACATTGTCGCTCTCATTCTCAGTGCATCTTTACCATCGATTAACGATAGATGTGCATGCGTATCCGTAGCGCACTTTTTTATACGAGGGTTGTTCGACAAGTAAGACCCACAATTCTTTTTTTATTCCAAGTGTTAAAAAGCTACGAATAAGTGAGTGGTTGTACTAAAGCGAGCGATTTTTAGTGCTGTTTACTGTATTATTCTACATAATTTCCACTAATATCAATGCACATTTGCCACGGATTAAACGCCGCGTTTCTGTTACTGATTCACGTCCTTGACAGAGTCTTACACCGTCAATATCTGCAACAGCGAAATGAAGCGCTCAGGTTATGAAAACTCGTTTTCAGCCATAATAAGCACGCAATTTCAATCTCCTCTTATCTATTTGGGTAGAATGAAAAGTAGAAAAATACTTTGCGAATGCTCTTCGGGTTTTTTTCTATTAGCTTAATACTTCATATAGAAGTTGAAGATCAAATAATGTAACTCTTTGTGTTGCTATTGGCTGAGCATGTTGTATTTGAATTATGTTAGGATTGTCGAGTCGAGGTTTTTTCATTTTCACAGATTGCTTCCCATCATTTTATAAATAATAATTGTTCAAACCTTTCTATCCACAATTGTATGTTGTGGTTTTGCAATTATTTTGTCTGGAGTTTAAATATAGATGTTGATGTGTGATTAATCCCATATACGAATATCGTTAGCGTAGCTGCAGCGACAAAGTTCAATTAAGGCGAATGTCTTAACTTGATAGTGGTAGTATATATATATATATATATATATATATATATATATATATATATATGTATATATATATATATATATATATATAGCTGTTGATGAACGTGTTGTTTGTTTATCCACTTATCACGGCTTACATATACTCAAAGATAAGTTATCTAATGAATGCACTGATAGTTGAACGTTACAGGCAAACTGCACGCTCTTTTTGCGGAGCGTCGTCAACTGACTTAGAACAGAACTTACTTTAGGTGATTTATACATGATTTATACATGATTTATACGTGATATTGAAGTATTCAGAAAAGTCATGTTCAGTACTACACACACACGCATATATATATATATATACATATATATATATAAGTACTACACACATATACTTGTATACATGTATATTTATATATGCACACATATATAATGGACATATATATATATATATATATATATGTTGGTTGGTTGTTTTGTTGTACGGCATATCAACCCTTTTAAGGTTATTTAATGCCGAATCTGGTGATTTTGAAGAACTATTTTGTTAATATAGTATATTTGTTTTTTAAGTCGAATTCTATTCAACCCATAGTTGGGACCCTAACAGGTGCTATCACTCCGGGTCAGAGTGGACCTGGGAGCAATGGCAATAAAAGGGTGGCTCCACACTCCCTAAGGCCAGCAAGCTGGGGCCCTCAACATCGGATATAGTTTAAGGTAATATCCAGGACCTATATATATATATATATATATATATATATATATATATATATATATAGCAAGGGTATTTTTTTATCGTGACGCCATCACTACATACCTATATACTACATACATATACATATATACATGTATATTTATATATACACACATATCACACACACACACACACACACACACATATATATATATATATATATATATATATATATATATATATATATATATACATACATACAGCGATACTCCCCCAAAAAACGAACCCCAACTCTAATTAGGCTCCGTTTCTTAGTGTTTTGTCCGAATTAAATGAAACGTTGGAGATAACTCGTTTATTATACTCAAAACATCACATCAAAATACTAGGATCTTTGCCCTTTTTTCTCCGTTGGCGGTAAAATGCTCAGAAAAGAATTGATTGTCCTCTGTTTTTGTATTTTTTACGTCACCCTTTATACATATATACTGGATTTATTCAGGATTTGTGCCGTTATGAACGCATGTTTATTTTAAAAGCTATACTACCGTCGAAGAGTACGTCTGTTTATTCTATGTGCTGTGTATTTCGGATTGTTTTACTCTTTTATTCATGTTGAATTCACCCATTCGTAACAACTACCACCATCGTCATCATTAATGCTCCTCCATGTATATCCAACATGTACCTGTATGTGTACGTGTGTGTGCATATATGCGTACATACGTGTATGTATGCATGTATGTGTGTATGTGCATGTTGCCATATGTCGTGCATCTGTTTGTATGCATGCTTGTATGTGTAGGTGTATATGTTTATTTCGATGTGTGTGGGGTGTGTGTATATGACTCCCAAAAGCCTTGTTAATGCAACCTCTCTAGTTGAAGCAAATCTCGGATTTAAAAAAAAAACATAAAGCGGGAGACCAGCACCCGCATTAAGCTGGTCTGCAGTTTGACTTGTTGCTGGCTATCTTGCTCATGCTTGTTGCTTGATCTCAACATCTTGAACCGAGAGAGAGACTTAGCTATCGTGCAAAGCTAAAACTCTGTAACATCATCTTTGTATAGATACTTACTCAGGCGACTGTCTATAAAAATTTGTCTGTAGCGATGGAAAAATTTTCACGCCCTGAAGCCTGAAGCCCTGAAACCCTGAAATGCTGGAAGGATGTAATAATTGATCTGCCATCATTCTATGTATGCATATGTGTATGTATTATGTATGTATGTTAATATAGTTATTAGTGTGTGTATGTATGTGTATGAATACCTATTTGTATATGTATGTATATATGTGTGTATATATTTGTATTTATTTATTTATTTATTTTTTGTGTATATATATTTATGTGTGTTTGTATGTATATACGTATATATATATTTGTGTGTATGTATATGTATATGTATTTATGCATATATATATATATATGTATGCGTATAGATGCATATATATGTATGTGTAGGGATATGGAGGTAACTTTATGTGTATGTATATGTGCATACATGTCTACGTATATGTATGTGAATATGTATGTATATGTGTGTACGTATTTGTATATATTTGTATATATGTGTACGCATATATATGTATATGTGTGTACATGTGTGTATGTATATGTTTGTATGTATGTGTTATATGGATTGTGTATGTATGGATGGATGGATGGATGGATGGATGGATGTGTGCATGTGTGTATGTTTATCGGTATGTATGTGTATGTATGTGTGCATCTGTATATATATATATGTATGTATGTATGTATGTATGCCATGGACCGTCTTCAATGTCATGTCTGCTTGAGCGTCTGTATTTGCTGGCGGGACTAAAAGAAAAAAAAGAAGTTAACTTCGGGCTCATGGACTTTCAGTGACTGGGGGAGTGGCACTCGTCTGACAATAGGTTGCAATCATTATATATATATATATATATATATATATATAAAACAAGGGTATTTTTTGTCCTGACGCCATCACTACATGGAGTACCAACCACGGTTTAGGAGAGCCCCATCTACCCTCGAGAGAAAGATAGATCGCCCCAGTTTCTCAACCTGATATTTTACCTCGCTGTACATACAGCGCCTCTCCTTCCCAAATGGTCACTCATCTGGTACAGACCAGGCTCAGCATTCCTTAACTTCGGTGATCGGGAGAAAATCGGTGTGAACATGATTGTGCTGTACAATGTGTCTGAAAAACACTGTGCATACATAATTCATACGTCTTCCTCTACGCATACCAGTTGTGTTCATAAATTTATGATGAGCTGTTTATCAGTTTTAGTGTAGACTGTGTATACACTTATAGCGATTCATATAAGCATAGAACACATCATATATATGTGTGCGCGCGCGCGCGCGCGTGTGTGTGTGTGTGTGTGTGTGTGTGTGTGTGTGGTAATAGTAATAATAATACCGTGTTGATCGAATATTATGGGAAGTTAATGAATGTTTTACATTTTTTAGTCTTCTATAACACTATCTTTGTGTGGTATCTTTTAAATAATATTTATAATTGAGTACGTGACTGATAAAGATGATAGTTAAAATAACAAAAATAGAAAAGAATAATGACTTTATCAGATCGAAGCATTGGTTATGTATACAAAGATATGTTGTTTAGACGAAATTAAATGGAACGATATAGTAAGATAAAATAATTAAATAGTAGAAAACACGATGAACAAGAAAAAAAACTAGAAAAATGATATACACGGACTAGTTCGTTTAGTTTAAAGTGGGTATCTGTTATTTATGTAAGTGTATATTTTAATGGATTTTGGGGGGCTCTACTATCAAAGAAAAGGAACTTTCTATACGTGTGTTTGTGTGTGTGTGTGTGTGTGTGTGTGTGTGTGAGAGAGAGAGAGAGAGTTTTCTATGTATTTTAAAACGGGTGGGCCAATTTTTATAAAATTTCACACTGGCAGTGTGCTTAGTTTGCATCGAAATGCCTTCGATAAGTCTTGATAATCGAAACAATTCGATGAAAAGCAGGAACGAGCGAGTTTGTCCAAAGTTATCACCTTACAGAGTCTTACATCACAAGTATATTTGAGAAGTTTTATTACTACACAAGCCAAAAGGCTCGACATATCAAAGCAACAGTAGATCCGTTGATATGACAGGGATGTGTTCGAAATTTATTGTTTCTGTTCATAGCACAATTTAGCAATAGTACTAGTTTTTTTTCATTTTAAACTTAAATTTAGGCTATTATCACTGCACAAGCAGTAAGGTCAGATATAAAATCAGATGTAGGTTCTTTCAATACTACAGTGTCACGTTCAATTGAAGTGTGGCACTTGATTTTTTCATTTTCTAAATTTTATTTAAGCAATTATATATTAAAAATAATTTTATAAAATCGAGTAGGTTAGGTTACTGTGGGGAGGTAAGTGAAGCTTTCTCCCGGTGCACCACGATGGGTCTCGTACTAGAGCAGATAATCAATCGATTTCATTGAAAAATGGGCGATTTCACGGATCTCCATGAAAATAAAAATATGGAAGAGCGAAACATTAGTTGATCATCATTTAATCACAGGAAACGCCGGGTCGCCTTGCTAGTCGACTATAAACATGTTAAAATGAAAGTTGGCAAATTGGTCAATAGCCAAAATATAGTTTTACCCTTTAAATACAGGTAAATTGGTCTGAAGTATGAAATTCTCTTTTTGTGTGACTACAGACACGAAGAGTAACACATGATATGATACTCATGCAGAATATGGACTGTGTTTTCATCGGCACATTCCGGGTAAGTGACGCAAAACATCGGAAGATGCGGGATAACAACTTTGATTGCTTTTTTTTTCTTTTTTTTTGGGGGGGGGGTTATATTTTATTTATTTATTTATTTATTTTGCGAAAACACTTGCCAAACGTTTCAATGAACGAAATATTATTTTTTCTAGTTTCGAAGAAAATCCAATGTAAAGTCATTGGAAATTTGTAAAAAAACATTCAGAAAATAAAGAGAAAATTGTTTAAATCATAGAATAAAACAAAGGCACATTCCAACGCATATTTTCTTTGCCGAATAAATATGTATTTTGATTACGTTCGTCGATCCTTATCGATGAAGATCACGAATTATGATTTGACATACACGCTGCATGAGTTGCGCAGTCACTAACCACCCTTCTACTGATTCAGCACTGTTTTATTTCAATAGCAAGTAGAAATTTCAGGACGACTGTAAACTATATTGAGATAAGCAGTGCACACAGCTCGCCTCCTACTCCCCGTAACGTACTCGCCAGCCTTATCTTTTCTAAACTTCGGTACTCTGACGAGAACCGGTTTGTCACCGTGATTATAAGGAATACGTATTTTTGATAGCAAACAACTGATGGCGAAAATATTTTTCCATGATTTTTAACGTTTTTCATAAGTTCAAATGAAGATGAAAACACTTGTGATACGGCAAATTTCGTGAAGAAACATTTAGATATTGATAGCCAACCGCTGATAAGATACAAATCTCTTCTTTAATAATTCATCTATTATTTTTTCTACATTTCTTGCCATGCAGATGGTTAGTTAAGATTAGGTAGTGATGTTTAGGGTTAGGTTCAGTTTCTCTTGGGTTTAGGATTAGGTGATGATGTTGCTTCTCTAAAGTAAGGTCGCTGCCGCACATGCCTAAGGCGATGAGAACAAAACAAATAAAATCTCGTCTCATCAGACCATAGGACTTCGTTTCAGTAATCTATGGGCTCCGTTGACAAATCTTCAGAAAACAGCTAGCGGGCTTTCTTGTGTATTGCCTTCATAAGAGGCTTTTTACTGGGGTGACAGCCATGCACACCAATTTGAAGAGTACAAAGATAAGTGTAGCATGCCTACAGTCAAGCCTGATGGTAGGAATTTCATGGTCTGGAGCTGCATGAGTGCTGCAGGTATTGGAGAGTTACATTTAAGTAAGGGAAACATGAACTCCAATATGCACTGTCAAATAATACAGCAGAGTATGATATCCTCCAGAAACTGGGTCGCAGAGTAGTGTTCCAGCATGACAATTACCTCAAAACACACATCCAAGACAACCACTGCTTTACTAAAGAGGCTGGAAGTAAATGAGATGGACTGGCCAAGCATGTCTCCAGACGTGAACCCGATAGAACATCTTTGGGGCATCCTCAAGCAGACGGTGGTGGTGTGCAAATCTCAAATATCCGCCAACCTCGCGACGTCTTAATTGAAGAATGAAGGAGCATTACAGTAGATGTATGTGAAGCTCTGGTAAACCCCATGGCCAAAAGAGTAAAAGCAGTTTTAAATAATGATAGTGGCCACACAAAATATTGAGAGTTGTCTGTTAATATTGAAAACTTTTCGTAAGGGGTGTACTTACTTTTGTTGCCAGGGATTTAGATTTAATGGCTATATTTTTAGTTATTTTGAGAGGAAAACAAATTAAATCTATTATATATGCTGCAAAAAGGCTAATTTTTTATTGTGTCAAAAATCATTTTTTCAGTGTTGTCCCATGAAGAGATATACTTAAATATTTGAAGAAACGTGAAAAGCGTACTCACTTTTAGGATACACGATATATATATATATATATATATATATATATATATATATATATATATATGTGTGTGTGTGTGTGTGTGTGTGTGTGCATATATATGTATATATACATATATATATACATTATAATTTACATAAACATATGCATATAAATTTGTATAAACGTCTCTTCATGATAAATGTGTATAAACATATACGAGTCAGCCTAATAAAACACAGACATATAATTACATTATATAAACATAAATATATAATCTATATGTAAAGTTATGCATACGGAAACGTAATATAATCATACACACACCATAATATTGTATAAAATATGCACTTCATAACATATAAATATATACATATAATAACGTTATTTAAACATATACACTACAACTATTTTATTAAATATTATACACATCGTAGCTTGCCATGAACATACACACGTCATAAATTTATATACACATAGACGCACCGTGAGTTATATAAACATATACGCATCTTCAAATTTTAAAAATATAGACACATAATCCCTTTTTACAAACATATACAAATATACCAATTGTAAAAACTTATACACATTATGAATTTACATAACCATATACACACTATAAATGTATATAAACATAGAAATTTAACACAAACATATAAACACAGTAATTTATAAAAAACGTAATATTATTATATAAACAGACACACCTCACCATTTTACTTAGAACTGTGCACATCATAAAGTTATATATACACTAGCAAAAGTATCCGTCGTTGACTGGGTTTAAAACAGCCTACAGAAAATGGACTGCGATTGATGAAAGAATGAAAAGTTAGGAAAAGGAGGGGTTGTAAAGAGATAGGTTTTGATACTCAAACATTTTACCGTAAGCAAAATATGATGAAAGTAAAGATAATTTTCGCGAAAATATATTTTTTATATCAACTTTGTTTCCATTCGTAGACAAGAGTGCCCAACAAAATGACGGTTCCTTACAAAGAGAAAATGTTATATATATAATAATATAAATATACAAGAAATAAATGTTACCATAGTCAATAAAAGTTATCTTATGGTAGAAAAGTTAATTGGTTTGTATTTTTAAGTAGTTTGTAAAAAAAAAAACATCTTAATTCACGAACCGGTTTAAAAAAATCAAAATGGCATCGACTTTGAAATAGAGTACCCCTTTTTCAATTTGAAGGGGGAACTGAGCATTCTGTGTTAGCAATTTAAGAGTGTTCCGTCAACGTAAGGGATATATATAAACATATTTTAATGTTTTCCGTTATTTTGTGCTTGAGGAATATTCCATTATGGCATGGGTAATTTATATAAAAATTCATTTAAGTAGTTTTCACCTAAAATTCCGTTTTAATTTTGTTCGCTGAAATTATTTCAAGGAAAGAGCAATAAAACTATTTCCAAACAACAACAAAACGGAACTGAACTTTTCCTGATTATGGTAACATTTATTTCTTGTATATTTCTTTGTCGGGTAGTCGTTTGTTGGCTTTTCTCCTAAACACTCTTGCTAAATAATATCGACGAAATATCGAAATAGAAAGAAACAAAAGCAGCTTTGAAAATAATGAAGCTTTACTTACTATAGTAAAATAATCCGAAACAGCAAAATGGGATATTAAAAAAGTAAACACTCAATTACTTTAGTTTTTAAAGCAAAGAATCAATATAAATACGAATAAGAAGAAAATGGCGCCCTTTTCAAGCAGAACAGCTTCGTTTCAGTTTTACAGTATTGAACGGTGTAGCATTGCGCCGTCGGATTCAGGGTTGTACTATTGTAATGTAAAGAACACGCAGAAAGGGTTGTAATCAACTTAATTACTTCTAGTACGTTGACAAAAATAAGCTTAAATAGATATATAAATAAAAATAAAAAAGGTTATGTGAATGTTTTTAAAAAGACACGTAATCACATGAGCAGGATTTTTTTCCTTCTTTTTGCACGATAACAAGTAACGTTCTTATTTTTTATTATTTATCTATTTATCTATTTTCGAAAGAGTGCCACGTGCAAGTGGGGAAGGAAAAAACAGATATATGACACATTTGTGTCGAGAATTGTCTAAAGTTCCAACTTTTTTTATTTTTGCTTTCACTTTAATAAGAACGTGAATTTATGAGGTGAATTTATTCGACACAATATGATTCAACTCAAAAAAATCAATAAAAGCGAACGTATTTTCATATAATTATACTCGTCAAAACTTTATATAAACACATACACATAGTAACTTTATATAAATATACTAGCAGGCTGCCCGGCTTTCCCCGGTTATAAATACGCATAAATATATTTTAATTCATACAGAAACTGGGACATGTGTATGCGAGTATTATTTTTCTTCTAAAGAGTTCATTTCGTGTAAATAAAAAAAATACTCCAGCTGAGATTGATTCCAAAACTTAAGGACAGTGAGCGAAGTACGATAACCAATAGGCCAGCTTGACATGATATTTAATCAGTGTTTTTAAATATCCTTATTCTTATCATAAAAATCTTTCAGGTGAGCGATTCACGCATGCGTATTCATGAAAGAGTTGACAAACAGATAGAAATCCAACGGCCCCTCACCTACCATCTGTTTTTAATTTTTGCCTTTTATACGCCCTTTTTCCAGCGAGAAATTGGGTTAAAAGTTTGTACATGTTTGAATAATATATATACGCACTTCTCTAGATTAATTATTCTTTGAGTATATAGGTTGATAAGTGCCACCACACATATTTTGGATTTTATAGCTATACTAGAAAGCTGCACGACCTTGCCCAATCATAAAATACGCATAGCTAATATAGTTTATTGAAAAGAGAATAAATTATAGAAATACCGCAGGTATAAAACTTAAAGTTAGAAAAAAAAATGAAGTAAAAAAAAAATGGAAACAAACTGAAACATATGCATACTAGTTTTTTAAACATATATATTCTTAAAATTAAGAAGCTGTGATCTTTTCCGGCCGCAGATGTACGGTTTTTTGTTTGTTTTTTTACAAAGACATCATCATTTATCAAGGCCAAAAGGCCACTTGAGGGTAAGGGTTAAAAAGTGGACAGTACACAATTGGACAATAAAGTAATCGTTATTAATGGAAATTCAGTAAATTTGTTAACTTACTTTAGACGTTCGTGAACAGTTTAGAAAGAGATAAATATCCGACAAGCTCGACGTACCAATGTTTAATTTTTTACCTATAAACAGTCCTTTCTCCAGAGGAAAAAAAGATTAAAAAGTGTTCTACATTTCTTAATACCCTATATACCAAATTTCAAGTCTGTAGATCAAAAATTCCTAAAGTACGTAGGATGAGAATTGTACTCACGCACGCATTCTCACTTTAAAAATTCGCCTGTTTAAATTCGATGCCTTAACAATTATACACGACGACTAAAATTACTAGAAGCCCACTCATAATGAAGACTACATCCCCTTTTAACCGGCTCTCATTTAACACCGGAACAAATATACTAGCAGTAATTAATAACTAACAAGAAACTAAATAAACTATAAGATAAGAAAATCGAAAATAAAAATAAAAATAATTCACCCGTAACAATCCTGCGCCAAACTTTATAAGCAATATTAATATATACACCACATTAAACTTTATAAGTAATAATAATATATACACCAAATAAAAGGGAAGGAAAAAGAAAAAGATAACAAAAATCGCTCCTAGTGATGATCTGATGCACCGATGGGAAGCGCTTGAGATACGCTAAACAACAATTTTGGGCGCCATATAATACATATGCCGGCTGTAATAAAAAAAAATGCTCGGCGAATGGAAAAGATATCCAGAAAAATCGGAAAAAAAAGAATAACTCTGTCGTGTTCAATCAGAATAATGACTTGCTGCAAATACGTATATATATATATATATATATATATATATATATATATATATATATATATATATATATATAGAGAGAGAGAGAGAGAGAGAGATACATACATAACACTATGTATATATTTTTTCCGAAGAGTATCTATATTTGCATATCGCATATTCTATTCTAAATACTGAAAATCGTAATAATTGTTATTTCTAAAAGACGTGAATCTGCATAATAACTCCGTTATTATTGCCTCTAAATGTCCGTTCGTGAAAATGTTTACTTAAAGACGCTAATTTGAATATCAAATTTTCCGGCTGTAGTTTAGAGGGGACAGTTATTTTTCTGTCGGATACGATTGCGTCGTATATGTAGATGTCCCGACAGAATGGATGTTTACGAATCAATCAAGTACGGATATCGATTTACAAATTCTGCACGCGCCTAGTTCACAAATAACAAAGGCTAATAAGTGTATGTAAATGCTTCAAAAGATATATCGATGGGTAAATAGATAAATGTCTGAAAAAATGTAAGCAAGAGTTAATAAATATATACGTAAGACACATACGTAGTGTAGATAGATTATTGAAAAATTGATTAATGGAATAAACATAATTTTTCTTTATATATTCCTTGTTTCAAACAATACATTCTTAACTTATTCTTATGTGTATATATTTTGATTTACAGAATTAAGGCCAGTATTCTTTTGGTAAACTGTGCCAGCGCGTGTGAGGCAACCATGACCTGAATAAGTCTACCACGGTCAGTGTTTACAGAGCCGTCATATTGACTATCAATCGATTTAGATTAATGAATATGAATATGAAAACAGAATTTAAAGGTTCTCGTATCTTTTACACATTTTGCATAGGATAACTAAAAGACTGGCGCAAAAAGACTGCTAATCTTCAGATAACGTGTACTTTGTAGTATTTATACTATTCAGATATATTTAATTATATATATATATATATATATATATATATATATATATATATAATGAGTGGGTGTGTGGAAGTATGTTTTTTATCAATTATATTTCACATTTTAAGTATACCAATCCTTTCATTTATGAAGCTGAATGTAATTACAGAGCATGCAACAAATAAATGGTAAAGACCTATATTCTAAATTACAAGATGGTGACTATCTTACAATTTATTCTTTTATGTACACTGACATGCACAATATTTGAAAGCATCTGCCTCGTAGTGCAAAAGCATTGTATGTATATATATATATATATATATATATATATATATATATATATATATATATTTGTGTGTGTGTGTGTGTGTGTGTACTTGTGTCATATAAAATACAAATAAATGCGCCATGCTACTCGGTGCTGCTCATTATATATTATGTTTCAATGCAGATGAATCTGCGCTGAATTTTTTTTTTTTTTTTTTTTTTTTTTTGGCGGGGGCGAACATTGATTCAAGCCACATCTTATTGACCGCACAAGCTTCCCTTTTATTTTTCTCAATATTCGTTCACTCACACAGCATTGTATCACAGGCACCTATCGATGGTGCTTTAGTTTAATTTACGCTTTCGAAAGAATCAAACGATTGTACATTACATGTAAAAGTGGAGATCCATTTAACCAGTCTCTAAATGCCCCCAGGTGTTATGTATTTCACTCTAATCAGTCATCCTTTACCAGCTTTTGAGTCCCAGCAACTAATCAGCGAAAGGCAGCATGAAAGAGAGACTAAGAGAAGAGAGATAAGAGGAGGTAAACAATGAGAGTAGTAAGAATCACACCCTTTATTTAACCTCCTATTTGTGAGACAAACATACACTATCAAGAAATAACTAGATAACATATTGGGTTACTTAATTGTAAACGAGATTAACTCGCTTACTTCTCAGGAAATTTGGAGATTGCAGAATGAAGCCAGGTGGTTGTCTGGTGATAAAAATGTGTGTAAATGTCAACACCCTATTAGCTTCAGCTTAATTAGATTATTTTCCAGCATCTTGAAGAATATAAACCAAGCGAAATTGATTTCCCAAAGAATGTTTACAGATCATATCAGATATTACTTAATAACACTTTTTTTTAATCCAAGACAAAATGATAATCAAGCCAAACAAAAAATCACTAGAATCGTCTTAACAGTGTCAAAGTAATACGTTAAAGGTGTTTCTAAAGTAATGGCCCCATCTTTTACTCAAAAGGGTAAAGAGCTGTACCATTAAAACGAGCGAACTTGTTTTGTAACACACTCCCTACCATTTTCCGTTTGCTTTTGCCAACGATGAACGCCTCCTGATTTAAATTTTTCTGGTTCTAAAAGTAAAACCTCCTATGTTTAGCTCAAAAAATTGATCAGCTAAGAGAACGGAACTTGAACCATTATAACGAGCGACCTTTTGTACCCTCAAATTTATTACTCTAAATAGTCACCATCATATCGAAAACATAAATGATGTCTCAGTTTGGCCGACTGTAGCGCGCTTTGCTATACCATAGTCGTTCCAAAAGTAAGACCTCTTATTTTTTTTATTCCAACACTTAAAGAGATACGAAGATCTTGCTAAAATCCGGCGCCTCTGTCGAAAGGATTTGGCAGACATGAATATATATATATATACATACATACATACATACATACATACATACATACGGAGGAGTTTGGCAGAGTTCTCAAAGGTAAACTCGTTGAACTTTGACCCATTAACAGCCAAATTTAAGGCCGAAAACATGTCACAAAGATTGTCCCAAATCCCAGTACCCGGTATATCATATTTCAAGTGTGTAACCTTTAAATTGACAGAGATATGACGTTGGAAAATATACACACACAGACACACACAGATACGTTCACTTGTATATATATGTATATAGATTGCTTTTGTAGCCACAAGTGCATATATATATTTATATATATATATATATATATACATACATATATATATATATATATATATATATATATATATATATATATATATATATATATATATATATATATATAGTCATCCACGTACAATGCTGTTTCGCAACGGACAACCCAGAATTTTAATTTTTTTGTGTGGTTTTAAGTTAGGTCCACATCAATCCACTTCATATCTTCGAAGTCAGTTTAAAGTCAACACCAAAGTGTGCCTGGGTGTGCTGATAAGTATGTTAATCCACTGCTGATGGCCACTGGCAAACGCAGGGTTTGGCAGCAGTATGCGGCACCGACCAACAACGACTTTGTACCTTTCCTTCACTGGCCGCCTCCTCCCGCGACCTCAACCCGCTTGACTACTTCGTTTGGTCATATGTCGAGAACATCACTAACATGACCACACATAGACTAAAGTCATCCGCTGAGTATTTGGCGAACCCCACCTCCCCTCCCGGCCCTTGTGGAAAAAGTATGCTGCAAGTACCAGACTCGTATCGAGTCGGTGATTGAGACCAAAAAAAAAGAGAACGCAAAAAAGTTAACAGTTTTCGCACTTATATTCATATGATATCGCTCAAATACGTTACAATTTTACATCACTAAACAATATTTACTAACAGGAAACCTGACGTTGCCTAGGATGTAATAAGTATCAAATGATGTTTCACACTCATATATTTTTATTGATATCGAAATCGGTAAAATCGACCATTTTTTCAAATACATCAATTGATTTCCTTTCAAGTTGGAGATCCATTACCGTGCCCCGTGATAATCTTCACATGCCTCTCCACGATGACGTAGTAAACAATACATTGTAATATACATTGCACTGTTGTCTTCATTGAATTGCAGTCTACATTCATTTATTTCTATGAAATACATATTGATTTGAGTATTGATTTTATGAATGAAAGTTTAAATTGCAAAAAATTAATATCATGATTCAATTGTTCTCTATAAAGAAGCATTCAGTTCGAACGCGCCCATGCCATATCAAAGAACCTACTGTTAATTTTATATGTCATGACCTTTTGCTTGTCCTGTTTTAATGGCCTGAATTTAAGTGTAAACTTAAGTAAAATATCGTGATGCAATTATGTTTTAAGCAGACATATTCATTTCGAACGCCCCCCACCCATGAAATAAAATAACCTACTATTGATTTTTTATTTATTGCTGGCCTTTCACCTTTTTGTTGTAATAACACTTCTTAAATATACTTGTGAAGTGAGGTTGTGTAAACTTTGGACAAAATCACCTTGCCCATTCTTTCATCGGATTTATTCAATTATCCATGCTTATCGAAGACATTCCGACAAAAACGTATCTAAGAACACTTCCAGATACATAAAGTATATCTCTGTCAATATTTCATAAATATCGGTTCAGCCGTTTTGGAGTCTATAAGAAACGAACACAGACACACACAGACACACGCAAAACACTACCATACATACGAACAGGCATCGTTCCTTTTATATAATAGTAGACGTTGGTATTTCTAGGGAATTTTAGAATAAAGACGTACGGTTTCGGTTTTATTTATAGTCAAATGGTACGTTTTGAATTCATTTTAGATAGCGAGGGTTATTTGCTTTACTATTTGCTTTCTAATGTATGTGTTTTCTTATGTTTTTTTTTTCTTTGTATGGCATATGAATTATAATATATTGGAATTTTGTCAACTGAAAACATGTCATTTCTGACACTCTAAAGAAACAAAAACTGGCCGTTAACTATGCTTCCTTATTTGCTTACTTTAATTATTATTATTATTATTATTATTATTATTATTATTATTATTATTATTGTTACTATTATAAGGATGTAAAAAAAATGGTAACGCTTGACATTTTACAGCAAAAAATCGCAAAGGAAGCAAAATGGCTGAAGACAGAAAATAGAACACAAACAAATATACATCTAATATATAAAAGGCTATATGCTTGCCCATCTTTCTGCTTCCATATTTTAAAACTCTATCATTTCCGAAACTAAAAGCTGCATAGCGGCGCTAGCAGCCGCAAATGATCGGATTTTTATGGACCGTTCTTTAATAGAATTTAAGCCGGTTAAAATATTGTTTAAGGTGTAAAAAAACGGTCAAAATTGAAAAAAAAATCGTTATACATTTAATACGTTTTCCTTTATTTTAGTTTTAATCACTTCCTATGTGTGTCACGGTGATACAGTGTTAAAGTTACTAGCTTTGAAAGCTGCAGTTTTGATTTTAGTTTCAATTCTAGCTGGTGCCTCTCAAATACTTTTTTCTTTCTTTTGAAATCACGATTCAATAATGATATATACGAAATCAGCACAAATTAAAATATCATATTTAAGCGTATATTACGATCCGACAAAGACGCCCACACGTATGTTAAAGTCTATATCTCTGTCTGCTTCCATATTTAAAACCCTTTCTCCTTCGAAACTAAATGTAGCAAAGCGGTGCTAGGAGCCTCAAATGACTTAATTTTTTATGCCCCGTTCTTTTATAAATCTTTAGCCGGTTAAAATAGTTTTAAGGGGTCAAAAAGAGGAAAAATTTAAAAACATCTTTATACATCTTGTACATTCATCTCAGTTTATTTTTTAATCAGTTTGTATGCGTGTTACATTGTTAGAGTGGTAACGTTACCAGCTTTGAATGCTAAAGTTTTGCTTTTGGTTTCGATTCTAGCTCATGACAGCCAAATCTTTTTTTTTACTTTTGAAATCACTATCTCTAATGATATATATACGAAATAGGAACAAATTAAAATATCATATTTAAGCGTGTTTTCGACCATCAAATCCGTGCTCTCTTCCCGCTTATCTAATTCATTAAAGTCACTATGTTTCTGACTGTCCGTCTTCATATTTAGAAACTCTATCACTTCCGAAACTAAAAGTTGCAAAGCAGCACTAAGGGCAACATATGCGTGTCACGTTGGAAACACGGTAACGTCGCCAGCTTTAACTGCTACATTTCACTTCCGGTTTCCATTTTAGCACTCAAACACGTTTTTTCACTGTTGAAATCAAATATTATACACGCAGCTGAACGAATAAAAATATCACATTTAAGCGTATTTTACGACCGTAGAAAGCCGGCACCCCTAGTCATTATGTAATACAGAAGGCGTATCATTATCGAAATAGATTTTCATTCTCTGTTACCTGATTTGGCAAGAGTATTTTTCAAAACAGGAACAAACGTAATAAAATAAGGTGTTGACTATATTTAATCAAATATTAAAAAGTGTAATTTAGCATAAGCAATAATATAAAATGTTCAATTAGATATCAAATTAAAAGTACGTGTTCAACTAATTGCGTTTTTGCCAATTGTACAGAGTAACCCACTTAAAAGTAACCTCATCTCTCTAATCTTTATCTTAGTGAGCAACTGACATCACAAGACAAAATGCAATTCTTTTTCAAACAAGATGGCGCTATATGTCACACGTCTAACATATCACTGACACGAGTTCTTGACAGGTTCACGGAAGAGAGAACAATACGCACATGGTTATGGCCACCATGTTTCCCGGACTTGTCACCATGTGATTTTTAGCTTTGGACTGACTTTAAGGCAAAAGGTGTACGCAAATAATCCTCACAATCTAGACCAACTAAAAGAGAACATTGCCAACGCTATCAGGAAAATCAGCAGAGAAAATCTACAGGCAGTATCTGTAAACATTTGTAAACGTGCCCGAAAACGCATAGATGTCAACTACTATACTACTACAGGTAATTTAAACAATAAATTAATGCTCATCCTCTCTACTGCAGTTTGTGATATACTTTCCAATGGGCAACCCCGTATTATATAAAAGAAATATTCTATGTCAATCGTATAAATTCATTCACATTTCTGCTTACCTTAACTCGAGTTTAAATTTGATCTACAAAATCAAGATAGAAAAAAAAACTATCCCAATTCTAGCAATGGAGTGGTCATGAATGGGATAATGGGTTTCTTACAGGCAATGTCTATGTCATTGTGATTTAAGCTAAAAACGCAAAAAAAAAACAAAGTTCGCCGGATTATCACATTTTTAATCATATCTTCCCCGATGAAATTATGTCAAATGGGACAGATCCTGTGTGTGCCAACATTACAGCAACATACAATGCAACATAAGCAATGATAAGAATCAGTAATGTTAGCTGCTGGGCCATTTTCTGATATCAATCTCGTCACCTTTGCTCTGGTCGGGTGATAACATTTCTATCACTTGCCAGTCAGACAAATAGCACGTATTTAATTTGCAGTTGTCAGAACAGACGCACATGATAGAAAATATGGACGGTATTGGAGTCAATATGACATGAGAGAATTTCCTTCATTGCAGTCACACATTATATGTCTCTCTTTCTCTCATTCTCTCTGACTCACTCACT